>NW_009597951.1:5790-11080 GCF_000690535.1 Cariama cristata | reverse complement strand
CGAGTGGGGTGTCATTACAGGTGAACCTCGTTTTTCCTGGCTAACGCATGCTACCTGCTGCACTTAATCAGCTAATTGTTCCCAGCTCCCAGCCATTTTCACACAAGCCGTTTCAAAGACCAGCTATCTCGGAAGAACAAGCTCTCCTTGCTCAGGGAGGCTTAAATGATCAGAAAGATTTTACACCGCTTCCTTTCTGAAATATCAGCAAATTTTCTCTTTCTTTTCTGCTCACGGAGTGCCCACTTAGTTCTTCCGTCACATAAATCCTTCACGGACGCAATCCTCGGCACATTAGATCATTGGTTTGCAACCGACACACCTGGATCGGCAATGACTGACAGACTGCTCTTAAGGCATTTGCAGGAGCAAAATAAGCAAAGCAAATCTATTGTCCGTGGGCTTAAACTCACTGCCCCGGATACACACGTCCGTTAGAAAATGTTTATCATAGAGAGATTTTTTTAAGGTTGCCAACAACAGAGCAGGAGGGCTCTCCTTCAGGGATGGAGAGGCTAGGAAGAGGGAGAGGGATTTTCCCAGCCTGCCATCGCTTCCATTTAGGCTGCAGGCGGCCCTTTGGTCCTGACCTCGTGCATCGCCAGGCACGAACAGAGGACGTGTCTGTCTGGCAATGGATTCCCATTCAGCAGAGGCTGTAGCCTCCGAAACATTTTAAGCTTCCATGAATTAGCTTCACCACCAGGAGAAATTGTTTTATTCTCTGCTGCTTTTTTTCACTCCTACGCCAACCCTCCCCGTGGGCCAGCACAAGAGAACTGAGCTGAATGCAGCACTGAGCTGAGTTTAAAACGTACCTGGCAAAAGTACATGACCAAATGCATGAGTATATACCGGTGAGTTTTAAACGCAGGGAGGTTTCCCGATCCTTGTTCACGACGGCCAAGTGTGGCTAAAGCCTTGTGCCAGCACAAGGGCAGGGGCTGTGTGGGACAGGGATGGGGAAAGGACGGAGCAAATTCTTCCAATGACAGTGCCGCGTTACGGTGGCTCACATGGCTCCGGTGAACAGTCCTGGCCTGGGAAAGGCGTGACGAGTGACCTGTGGGGAGATTTGAGAATATGGTCTCGTTAAGCAGCCCCTGCGTCTCGTACACCAACTTCTTGTCTTGGCTCCTGTGCTGTCTGGACTAACTCTCTGATTTCAGCAGGCTCCCCAGTTTGTACGGTACCCCCTGTAGCTGGGAGGGGGTGCGGGTTGAGGTTACCACTCGCTCGTGGCTTGGCTTGAGATCTCCTTGGGTTTAGCGGCCGTGTACAGAGAGACCAGGGCAATCATAACTCTGGCGTTATTATGATCATTTTTGCTGGAGGGTGGTTGGGTTTAGGTTTGCGTTTTGGTTTTATTTTAGCTGGAGATAAATAGCCTGTGCCTTTGTGCACACTATGTCTAAACGTGTGTGAGGACACATCAAGACCACCATATCCACAAATATGCATAAAGGTACGGAGGTGTATAGCTGTGTGCCACCGTAGGTATGTACACTCAGCCCACATTGGCACGTCTGCCTAGCACGCGGGAGAAACAGATTTTACTCCTAGATTAGAAGTTCACCAGTATGTAATCATGGGCAATCATATGTCATTGCTCTGTGCTTCATCCTCCTGTTGGTAAGAGCAGTGAGAAGGAGCTGCAGACGTTGGATAAGCACCATGCCGAGCAGACGGGAGCTTAGAAGCCAGGCATCATGCTTTGGGTCAGCATCTCCAACATCCCGCTGGGGAACCACGTCACCAGTCTGCCGGAGGAAAGGCAGGTTGTGAGCCGCGTTGGAGCAGAGCATCCCTGAAAGCAAATCCCTACCACCGAGTCTTTCATCTCTGACAAACTGATGCCATGCCATGAAGATCATCTGTTGGCAGACGTCCAGCCCCAGCCAATTCTTACGTCTGTGACAGAAGGAGGCGAGGACAACAGCCAGAGGGTACCTGCTTTATTGCAAAAGAAACAGTAATATTTCGAATGTGTTCTTAGTTGGAAAATAATATTTTCTACTTAAAATATTATGGTTAGGTTTTACTTACTTTGACCCCACTGATCACAGTTGGTTGTACAAGTAGTTGACCACACTAATACGTGTGATCAGCCGCTAGTGTCTAAACTGATTTCAAGTAAATAGCTGAAAGCTTATGCAAATTTTTTAATGCATATCCTTCAGTTACACAGCCTTTACTCTCAGCAGTCATATACCTTCTATAGCACCTTATTGGACCCAACAAATCTTGAGATTTCTTTAAAACTGTAATATTAAAAAATAAGGCATGGCATTTTTTTTTCCATTAGAGTTTGGATTGCTGCCTTAAGCTGTCCAGCATTTCTGGATTAGAATTTTTAAGATTGGTGGTACATCGCTGCTGCGTGCTGCTAAATGTCACCTCCATCTTCTGCAGAAGAGGTGGCTGCGTCTGAGGAAAGGCGCTATTGCACGGCCCTCGGAGGTGGCTAATGCAGGAAACCCTCACCTGTTAGAATCCTTTACCTTCACCCACTCCTCATTTCCAAAACTCTCTAATTTGGAGCTGAAATTTTCCAGGCTGGAAGCTCTGAGGGGAAAAATAAAAACAGATTTCAGACCGGGCAGGGAATCCATTTTTGTAATTGTAAGAGGCCCAATAGCGTACTATTGTTTAGTACTGCCCTTATAAAGAGGTTGGTTTTGGAGCCACTCATTTGCGTTTGCACTGAACTCCGTACTCAGTGTTACTAACTTAGATTTCTCTCTAACGAATAATCTTGCTGAATCCCGTCGCTGTCGTGAGCTTTGCCTCCCCCTCAAGCTTTCTGAAGACTGCAGGCGATGCGCTGGGAAGACAACCTCAGGGTGCCGCAAATTCACGTCCGCACCTGCTGCAAGGTAAGGAGCGGGTTGGGCTGGGGGTGTCCCCAGATGGGGTCCCTGTGGGGTCCCTCCCTGCCCGCAGCGATCCTTTCTCCTCCAGAGATGGGAGGAGGTAGTCGGGGCCGGAGGCAGTCATGAGATGATGAGCAGGGGGGAAGGTGACAGGGCAGGGAGCTCAGAGACGAGGCCCTTCCCTGGCATTCACTGCATCACGAGGTGCCACCCAGCTCCTTGGTAAACCCAGCACTGCCTCCTCCGCCTCCCACTCGAGCGGGATAAGCAGGGGGATGCAGCCAATGCAGCATGAATTCACGCCACGTGAATAAAGCGCAGGCACGAGGTGTCCCGGGATTCGCTCTAAGAGGCAGCATCCCAAGGCTGATCCTGCTGTGCCTGGCAAACGCGGTGCCCGTCTTCGTCCCACGCGGAGCCCCTCACCCCTCCGAAAGCGCTGCAAGGGAGTGCGCGGCCGATGGGGCGGGAAGGGAGGAAGGGGCTGGGGGCTAGACGCGGTGCCAGGCAAGGGAGCTGATGTTCAGCACGGAGAGCAAGGAGGAAGGCGGCGCTTTGGGGCGCAGCCACAGAGCCCCTGGGAAGGGTTTAGCTGCGTTTCCCACCTCCCCATCCCACGGCAATCCCTTCAAACCACCCGGCCGCAGGACTTGAGGGCTCTCAGCTGGACAAAAAGCTGACCCCAGACAACGTGACGGGGTGCTCCGTCTCTCCAGCTCCTCCAGAAGAGATTTCCTTGAAAGACGGAGAGAAGATTGGAGGTTTAACGCTTGCCTAAGCAGCTCTCAGGCCGGTTAACATGCTAATCCCGTAACCCCCGTCTCCAGCCTGAAGGTGCGCAAAGACTTCACGTGTCACTTCGGGGTGACTCGACGCGGGGCGGGAGCAGCAAGACAGAGAAAGGAAAAGGATTTGGTCGGGGGTGAGAGAGTAGGGGCGAAACAGAGGCAGTTACCTCCGGAGGCTGCCTGAGACGGGCGGAGGATGGACAGAGCAGCCCAGTAAAGGAGAGGGAGAGCTAAGCGGGTGGAAGGGGGAGAGGGAGAGGACAGGGCTCGGTGGGGGGAGGAAGGTCCTGGCCACCGGGGAGCAGGGGCGTCTCCTCTGCACCCCCTGCCCTCCAGAGCCCAGCATGGAGGCAAGCAGCTTTTGCTCTCCATCCCTCGGTGGACGTCGTGGCGGGAGCCGGCGTCTTGCAGGGGCTCCTGTCCTGGAGAAGTCGCCCACCAGAGCTGGACGGGCAAGAGGACTGGATTATTTTAGGACCTCTCAGAAAACAGGCGGTTATGTAAGGTCAAATCTCAGCAAGTGTAATCAAATCTCACTCCTAAGCTGATCCCCAGGCAGGGTGTTAGGAAGTATTTATCCAAGCACCCCTCCTTGCGTTCTGACTTTCCTCCAAAACAGCCAGAGCTGAAGCTGGGACTAAATTAGGAGGAGAGCTGGGCCATCCCCTCCTCCGCCGCTGGCCTTAGAAAATCTGCCTTGGCAGCTGCACCCTGCCTCGCCGGGGCTAAACACTCCTCTCGACGGAGCCCTTGATTTCATACCGGCATCCACGGCTCCCTGTCCGGCTGCGTCCAGGCTCCGCTAGCTCTTAGCTGCCGAATGGGCCTCGGTGCTTCAGCCTCAGCGGTGCTCGGGGCGTGCGGCTTGCAGCTACACAACCTCTCGCCCGGGCCACGAGGCTGTAATTCGCAGCATCTCTGTGGCGACATTTTTCCCTTATAGCGCTTGTGCTGTCCCCATATGATGGCTCTCAGGGCCCTGCCTCTGCAAAGCCCCGCAGCGCCGGTGTGAGCAGTGACCCTCCTCCCTCTCCTTCTTTATCTCTGGTTTTGTAGACTTTAGTATATAAAAAGAGAAAAACATATGCGGTGCTCAACAAAGCAGCTAACAGCTATTTAAATTCTCAATAAATATTATCCAACCATATATACTCACAGAAGCTTAACAAGCCGCGAATGTGCAACATTTGCACTTGATGAGCGTTCTCCTCGCAGAGCTAACCGAATCACAGCCAGGAGTAACGAACAGGGAGCTGAAGTGGGTCCTGATGAAAAGTGTACAGCGCTAAGGGAAAGCACAGCAAGAAATCCTCCTCATCATCATCTCCATTATCCCCTGCTGCACTGGAGAGAGCCCTCAGAGGAGGATGCTCCCGTGGGACCCCGCGGTTGCCCTTCCCAGCTGGCCGCTGGGGAAAGGTTCCCCTTTTTCTCTTTCTCTCCTCGTCCTTTATTTTCATTTTTCTCCAGAAACAACTTTGACCGCTACAGTCAAAGTATGCCATCAGCGACACATCCCACAAATAACTCTTTCTGTATATGAAACCGTCAGAACCTCCCTTGTGCAACACGTGCACGCCCGGCGTGCGGCGACGGGTGCCAGGCAGGTCCCCGTTAGCCGGTGCTGTG
>NW_009597951.1:1151-5759 GCF_000690535.1 Cariama cristata | reverse complement strand
CCCAGGGCCTTGGCACAGAAACATCCCTGGGGGCTGCCCAGGAGGAGGCTCTCATTCACGTTACAGAGGGGCGTACCTCCACTGGAAACCAAGAGTGCAGAGGATCTAAATTAAAAGAAAGGTTGGAATCTGCCAGTGAAAGGCCATAAAAAAAAACCATTCAAACATTAAACCCTACGCATTTGCAAGATCCTGAGGGGAGAACAGAAGGCTTAGTACCTCACAATACACCTGAGCGATAAAAGGAGAAAATTAAAAAGAGAAAAAAAAAAATTATTCGCATTTTCATGCCCTGGCTTTTCCCCTCCCGCAGCGATTTCCACCAGGGATCTGCTATCGCACAGCAGCAAGAGCACTCAGCATCCCTGTGTCTGGGAGGCGAGCCGCCCAAGGGAGCAGATAATGGAGCGGGAAGAGCTGCCGCCTCGGCCCATTAGTCGGATGCTCCCAAGGAGAGTGCGAGATGCTCCCCAGAAGCAATCATTTCTGTTTGAAAGCCTCAGCTGTTACATGAAAAAAATCGTAATAATGGTGGCAAAGAGCTGAGCTGAACGAGATTGCACAGCGGTGCTTTTATCTGGTAGGAGGAGGAAAGAAGAGCGTGTCTATAGCAGGGTGTGAAAGCCAGAGGAAGGGATGTGTCCCCTTAAGAAGAAGAAGAAAGAAACATTTTACCAAAACGTTGTAGGAGAGCCTTTCTTTGTTGGGCTGCGGGTTGCCAAGGAGAAAGAATTGATCGTTCAGAAAAAAAAAAAAAAGATGAGAAGGGGAGCTGTCAGGAAAGAAGACATCTGGAGCTGACTTGTGTACAGTTTCTTCTTCTTAGCCCAGTGACACTGAATCATTTGCTTCCCTGTTGTAAACCAAATAAAGCTCTGGAATTATCTGACTTTCATTTAAATAAAAACACATTCTTGCTGTCTCCTTTTTTTCTTTTTTTCTTTTTTTTTTTTTAAAAAAGAAGGCAGTATTACTTTATTACTTCTCTGTTTACTTCAATGTGTGATCATTTTAGTGAGTGCTAGTGGACCATTTAATCAGTGTTCACAAGTATATGGCATGTAATTCTTACAGAAGGAATCAATTATGAAGAAAGAAAAATCTAAGGCAGTCCTTTGAGACAATACTGTGAAAGCTGTGTTATTCAGGTACGTTTTTAACAGCAACCACATGCTCTGCTTTCCAGCAGTCACATAGATAACAAGATCAACTACCTGGATTTGATCAAAAAAGGGAAAAATGTTCTGTTCAGTATAATACTGTTGAGCTTGTTCTGTAAATGTCATTCAGGAGAAAAATAATATTATAAAAGTGTTTAAAATATTTTAAATCTTTTAAATATTTTAATATCTTAAGAAAAAGATATTTTAATTGCGGGCAGAGTGAAAAGAGGAGAGAAAGGAAGCTTTTTAAAATGATCTAAGAAACTCACTCCCATCGCAGCCCTACCAACAGCCTGGACGCAGGCATTAGGCAAAGTCAACGCACGGAAAGGACGCTCACTAATGTTCCTGCGTTCTCAGGGGACAACTCTGCAATGAGCAGGGGGATGCTCTTAAACGATGAATCACAGAGCAGTTATAAAGTACCGAGCTTTTTGCGCTGCATGGCCAAGCACATCAGTCCCCACAGCAGATGTCGGGATGGCTGGGTCTCATCTGCAGGTCTATGAACTTTCTGTCCAGCAGCTTCCATATTTACAAAGAGGGATGATGAAAATTTAGCTCTCTGTTTTGAGATCTGTGGGTGAAAAGTGCTATTAAAAAAAAAAAAAAAAAAACAAAAAGGGATAATAAAAAAAAAAAAAAAAAAAAGACAAAAAAAACAAAGAGAGAGGATTCATTCTGGTTTTCCTTTTATTTACGCCAATCAGGGAACAGCTCATGTAAGTTAACAAAATCATACCAGTGTAGCGGTCTTGCGAGCGTTAGATGGTAAGGCTTGGTTGTCTGTTCCAAGGAAGGGAAGGCTCGCTCCTCAGAAGAAAATGTAGCTCCCTGATAACTGATGAAGTGTGCGACAGGCTACATGGGGTTTGTATCATCAGCTGTAAAAAGACCCAGCGCGTACGAAAGCGTTGGGGCCTGCAAGCCTGGGGCCTGTAGCGGTGTTCTGACACGCACAGACCGAGCACACTTGGCTGAATGAGAAAAGCAGGGACTTCGTTTCTCCTGAAGAAGCCTTGGCAATGCCCAGTTTGGCCTGCGGACTTAGTCATGTCCCCCGTGCCGCCTAGTTGCTAACGCAGACAGGGCCATTGCTGATAGTTCAGCTAAACCTTACGGCTGGATTCGTGTTTCCTCAGAGGACCCTTTTCTCCAGACCGAACATGGAAATCTCTCTCTAGAGCCCCGGCAGTGGAAAACCAGACCTCAGCCTCTTTCGTCTCTGCCCCATCGCCCGCGCAGCCTCCAGGGCACGAGTGGAAATGAGAATCGAGACCAGGCTCTTTTGCACGCCGAGCACGGAGACACTCAAAAGAGCTGTCCGATTTGGCAGCAGGCAGAGATGCCCAAAGTCAGCACCCCCAGACTCGTGCAGGCTGTTACAGATGCTTAATCCTGACACCAGAATAGCGGTGCGCGATTTCCTGAAGGAAGAGCCATAAACCTCTCCAGGAGGATGCCTTCCTCTCTGCATCTGTGATGGACTGATTCGCATGTATACAAACAGCTAAGCATCTGCGCCAGGCAAAGCCCAGTCCTCTCTATCCGTTTCTCTTTCTTCACCAGCACAAAGGACAGGCAGCTTAGGGACACGCTGGGCGTTGGGGGAGGAGGGTTACAGCAGGCAAATCTTCTTTTGCAGGCACCTCAGTACGCTGAGTTTCTCACCAAAATGCTGCTGACGTGACAACCTCACCGACCTGCCACAAGACCAACGGACAATCTCATTCCAAATCCAGGTCCTACCACGGTCCTTCTCTCGCCAGGGATTCAGCGGCGCTCGGTAGGCTGCCTGTCCGCAGGAGGTAAACCGAGGTTCAGCTGCAGATGCCTGGGAAATTCCCTGCTCGTTGCCAGCCAGGTATACCCGTGTGGCAAGTGGTAAAGCTCTATCAATAAGGCACAGAGTCCCCCAGGCACCTGGCAGAAGCTTGCAGAGATATGTTTCAAAAGAGCTATGGTGGCCCGTGCCAGGCACAGCCCTCATCCCCTGCATCCCCGAGCCTGCACCTCCGCTGGGATTTCCTCCCACAGTCCCTGGAAAAGTCACTGTCTTGTAAACTTGTGTTTTCGTTGTCGTTCAAGTGAGCTGCTATTTCTGGTATAACTACAGTTACCATGGCTACGCCAGCTCATAAATAAGGTCAGAAACCTCGGAGATGTTTTTAAGCGATTCCTTGGAACATGGAATAATCCGGTCAGAGGTAACGAAGCTCATGGGTTTTCCTTTGGGGCCACAGGGACTGCGCTCCTGCTACCGCCTGGACCCCACGGCTGCTGGTTGCCGCTCCGCTCTGGATCGGGTGGCAACTGATGTGGCCCAAAAGGCCAGTGCTGGCTTCCCTGGGGCCAGGGGAGGAAGAGCCTGGGCAGGGGCAGGGAGGGACGGGGATCGGGTACTCAGTCCCTGGGCAGGACTCGTTGTCCCCCTGGGGTGGCAACCGGGCACCGACACAAAGCTGCATCCCTGCAAAGCAAATGCCACCGCTTTGAGAGGGGAAGGGAGAGAGCAGGAGAGGGGGGAACGGCCGATAATCATGGGAGATAAGAAAGAACATGATAAGCGGGGCCCTTTAGGGAATTTCTGCCACGTTTTGTCAGTGGCCAAAAAATAGCTTCATGTGACACCATGGAAATTTTTTTCCCACATGTCCACTTTTGTTAAAGAGAAATGAGCCAGATTGCACTGGGAAAACAGGAAAACAAAAGGGATGTTTTGAAAACAAACAGCCTGAAAATACGTAAATTTTTAAGGTTCAGAAAAGAGGAGTAGGGGGCTGGAGAGCCGATTTCCCCAGCAACTCTGCCTACACAGGAGAAGGCAGAAGGGGAGGGGGAGCCCCCGGAAACCTGTCTGCAGCAGATGGAGGCACGGGAATGAGCAGCGGGGACGGGAGCGGAGCCTGGTGCCAGCAGGCTGCACCTCGTTACATCCCCCCAAGCGGTCCCTGCCCACAGCAATCACTTCGGCTGTCAGGAGCTGCTGAGCGCCATCGATCTCCACACATTTGTATACAAGCTCTAGTTGTCACAGGGAGGAGACGACGCCAACACGATGCTGCCCCCGTCCTCTTTCCTGTGCCCAGAAATTATCGCACAAGCCTCCAAAAGCTGTGCGATCGTCCCCAAACCTGTGGGAACACTAAGTGTGCTCGCTCCTTCTCTGCTAGATTGAAAGCTCCTCGGCTGCATCCAGGATTTACTTCCCAGCTTCTCTGTGCTCCCTCAAAACCTTACTGATTTTTTTTAAATGTAAGCTAAGGGTCTCGCTGAAGGATTTATCTCGTCTGACTTCAGCCATCTGAAAGGCCAGAGGCCTCCGCTGTGGGGCTCTTGCTCAGCACCAGAGCAGCGCTGGACTGGTCCCCGCTGCCAGGCTCTGCCATCTCAGAGAGAGCCCGTCCTTTCCTGGTGACACGCAGTCACACCCACGGACGGTACG
>NW_009597951.1:0-1063 GCF_000690535.1 Cariama cristata | reverse complement strand
CCCCCCTCCAGCCTCACCCAAAGACAAAGCCCCTCCATCACTACACAAACCCAGCCTGGGTCGCCTTCTGCCCCTGCGCTGCTGTGATGCTCCTGGCGCAGCTCCCTTCTCTGGGACCATCGTCGGCCCTGCCGGCCCTGATCTCCCGTGGTGGGCTGGATGCTCAACGGGGGTGAGCGAGCGGTGCCTCACCAGAGCCAGCGCAGCCCACAGCGTTGTCAGCCCTGTGCTTACGCCTCAAGCCAGACCGCTACAGCCCACGACTGAGGTGCTGCTGCAGCTGGGGATGAGGATCATCTTCCAGCAGGGGCCCTGGACCTTCTCTTCTCATCCTGAGGCTCTGCCCGCTTTTGCCACATCTCCCAGGTGGTCACAACAGGCTATTAAAACGCATTGGAGAGACAAAGCACCTGATAAAACAGCGTGCATTGCCACGCATGGAGTTTTGTTGGGTTGGAGTTTGGGCTGAGGCACCAGCTCTTCCCTTTCTCAGACGGCCCCTCACCATAGCAATGCTACCGGTACCCAGACGTGCCCTCAGCCCAGCGCCTCGGCTCTCAGAGATGCCACCCGCACGCAACACCAAGGTTCCCCCTTCTTCCCCTGCCATCCCATCTGCTGGATGCAGTTAAATATTCGCCGGGGCCCTGCGCAGCATCTGGGCAGCGTTCCCTATGACTCCCTTGAGCAGGCTCAGCCCTCTCGGCACCTGGCTGACCCCGTGCACCGCTCTGCAAGGTGCATCTTGACCCCTGTGGCACCGCTGAGAATTTTGCTGGAAGCCTCTCCATGTGTTCACCAACACAGGGGAGGGCCCTGGGGTGATTAGGACCAACTCCTCCCTTCCCTGCACGTGTGTGCGCGTGTGTGTGTGCTCACGAGCAGCGGCATCCCTCCAAGGGCAGGTGATTTCCTTATTCCCCTGTGCTTCTCCAGAGATCTCCCCCCAGGAGCTCCAGAGAAGCCACCACCTCTTCCTGCAGAAAGGGGCACGTTGCCCCTCCGGTGCGTGGCGGGGCTCTGCCGCTCCCCCAAACCCAGCTGGAGCCCTCCTGGCAGAGCG
>NW_009597950.1:5358-21229 GCF_000690535.1 Cariama cristata | reverse complement strand
GGGCTGGGGGTAGGGTTTGGTGGGGCAGTAAGAGGGGCCTGGTACCCCGCTCTGTCTCTCGGTGCCCGCGCAGAGGATGTAAAACTCTTCTCCGCTGTCGGGATGGCGCAGTTTGCAGCCTGCCTGCTCTGCTCACCTTTTGCCTAGCTTTCGGGCAGGTTCCTGCTTATACAATCGAGGATATCTCTTTTAGCAGCGAATAATGAGGTCTGGTACACCTGGGCAAGGCGTACTGAGCAATAGGAGATCGAGATCCTGCGAAAAGATAAGCTGAGAAGTGTGCCCTAAGTTTGTTATGCACTGTTTCTGCACGACTGGAAAATTGGGTCTGTGCATACTCCTAGATATGTTTGCACAAGCAATCACCCACCTTCAGCTTATAATTCCAACCATTTCACGGGGAAAAATTAGCTTTGGGCACTTTTGTTCCAAGCAATTATGTGGGAAATCTTGTTTGGAAAAAGAGATTATTCTGCACTCATCGTATTTGTGCAGACACACAGCCGTCCGAGAGAAGCGGAGCTGAGCAGATAGACGATGTGGTGGTACCTGCTCCGCTGGGTTTTTTTCCCCCTAATTCTGCCAGGACAGCCTTTGCTGCGGTGCAGAGAGCTGCCGAATCCATCCGGGAGGCAGGGCTGCAGAGCGGGAACCGGTGTCGGTGAGGAGGCTGGCAGGGAACGGGGACCGTCCCGCTTCGGAGGAAGCCCCACGTGTGTGCAGTGGGACTGGGGGGGAAAGAGGGCTCCAAGAGGGGAGCCTGTTCAGAGCCCCCACTCTGAGAGAAGGCACACAACTTTACCTCTTCGGCTTGAACCCACGGGATTTTGACTTCAGTCAAGCCCAGATTATTTATAAAGTTACTATGAAGTATTTATAAAGTTACTATGAAGTCCCTGTGGGACTTTCTGTAGCATCTCTTGATAGCAAAGATTATTTTTTTTTCCTTTTTCCAAGAACAGGAGCAATTAATCGCAGGCATTGAGCGTGCAGGTTCTCAGTAACAAGTAGAAACTGCATTTCACAAGCAGATTCTTGTGGTGTCTGCAGGGATTCATTAGATTGGCATTTGACATCGGCAAAAAGTGTGTGCGGGGAAATCTGCTCTTGGATCTCGGCCCTGATATTTGCCACCAGGATATGGATAAATTTGGCCTCATCCGAACTACAAATTCCCATCTGCAAAGCATGCAAGAGCTCGGTGTTTGTAGTAAAATGACTTTCCATCGAAGCAGGCAGGGGTATTGCTGCATCCAACTGGAAAAAGCTGTTGTTGATTTTTGTGGAAGTTGTAAGTTTATTTTTTTTCCTGAAGAATTAAAGAAATTTTATGTGATTAATACAAGATGGGCTCGGGAGCTGCCCTTGTTGGCGACGGTAGCAAACAGAAAAGATGTGGCCAACAAGGCAGCCTGTTGTCGGCAATCTGCGGTCACAGAAGATGTTTGTGCTCCGATTGCTCATAACATAGCATTTCCCTTGAGGTTGGCATTAGGGGTTAAAGGTTTTCAAGAGAAGCCTTTGTTTAAACATCTTTAAAGTTTCCAATAGGGGCCCCTTTGTTCGCGTTTGGAGCAGTGTGCCTGCCTTGTTAAAAACTCAGCGCTCATAAAATGCCATTTACAAATGCTTGATGAATAGAGCTGAAACACCGAGGGGGACATAAGTAGTGTTTTTATCTACACACACATGTGAATTACACACAAGCCCTGCCCTCGGTGAATAAATGTGACTTAGAAAAAAGACAGCAAAAAAAAGAGATTGAGTGGTGCTTATAAAGAAACTTCTAAAAGTCAGCTACTCCCCCAGAACCAGTCAGTCCCTCCTGTGCCAGATGTCACACGCATCTCCTCCTCCAGCTGTGCCAGGAGACCGAGCAGCTCCTGCCACTTGTCATTACCTCTCAGTTATCATCTTTTCCCCACTTTGGACCCAAACAGTAGCAAATTGATCGCTTGGGCTCCGTTGGCTGGTAGGGAGCTCGCACAGCTCCGTTGGGCACGGGGACCCGGACTTTGTGCTTTCTGTTACCTGCTGTTGTGGGCTGGCGAGAGTCGCCCCTCGGTAGGTACTTGCAGCACAGATGTTCCTTCACATATCGAGTAACAGTTTTAGCACTTAGGCGGCTTTGCTTCCCTCTCCTGTCCTGGCTAAATATAAAGGGTTTAAAACCAGCTCTGTTAAAGCAGGGGAGGGTATAAACGTGTGCTCAGGAGAGCCCAGAGACTGGTGCACAGCTCCAGCAGTGTTTCTGCGTGGGGTGGCCCTGGGCTGCCATACCTCATCCCGTGTCCGACGCTTTTCTGGTTCTCAGGCAGCTTGTCCTCCCTGGTGGTTTTTACCGGAGGCTGGATCCATCTTCCCTAGCAACTTTCTGCCTTTGCCTGTGTCTCTTTGTCTGCAAACTTCTGATCTCTTGCATTGCAAGTCCTTGGTTGCACACATGAATCCATCACTCACCTGGTCCCTCTGGTGCCCATCAGGGAAATCCATAGGGATCAGCTGTGGTCCCTTGCAGAGGGGTTGCAGTAACGTGGTTTCTCTCCAGACTTCAGCCTTCCCATCTCTGAGCTATGTCATGCTGCTCTCCTGGTTGATTGCCAACGTTCTGATCTCTTGCATTGCAAGTCCTTGGTTGCACACATGAATCCATCACTCACCTGGTCCCTCTGGTGCCCATCAGGGAAATCCATAGGGATCAGCTGTGGTCCCTTGCAGAGGGGTTGCAGTAACGTGGTTTCTCTCCATACTTCAGCCTTCCCATCTCTGAGCTATGTCATGCTGCTCTCCTGGTTGATTGCCAACGTATAAGTTTGGAAGTCTTTGAGTTGTAGTCTGTGGACCCGTAGGAGTCCATGGTCTACAGCAGGAACCGGTAGGAGCAGATCTGTTGACAGCCAGGGTAACCTACTATACAAGAGACTGTGTCTTGACTGGAAAATTAGCAGGGTCCACAAGCTGAAAAAGATGGAAAAACCCTGCCTTTGGGTATTCGCAGCTCCTACACTTGCAGCTGGACTCGGATGGCTTCCCCAGTGTCATGTTAGACAGCCCCCTTGTTCTTTTTCTCTTTTCACAGCATCTTGCTTTGGCTTTAACAGTACCAGCCAGGACGAGAGTGATACAAAAGATTTCAGTCTGTGCCTAAATGCCAGACAGCAATCTCGCTACCACTTCTCCATTTACTCTCCCTGTCATCTGCTGCACCTTAACCTCTCGTGTTAACTTGTTGAGGCAGATGACGGGCTGAGAGTGGCTGCCCTGTGTCCAGGTTCCCTAAAGCACGTCTGGGCATTCCCTCATCTGTCTGAAGTGCCCTTGTTTCACCTCGGCTGGGTCTGTGCCCTCGTCCTGGGATGCAGGTGGAAGAGCCAGCCCGGGTCCCGGCTCTGCCGCAGACTTCCCACAGCCTTGAGCAAGTGGCTCTGACTCTCCTGGTCTCTGGTTCCTCATGCCATCTTGTAGGACTCTCCTTGGAGAGCCTCATGAGGCCTGAAAGCCTCAGCGAAGCAACCTCAGATTGTTCCCTGATCTCTCCTGGAAGCAAAGACCTTGTAGGCACCTTTGGAGAAGACTGGGTAAATGCAACAGAACTGGATAATTTCAACTAGTTGCTCACGGGTTGACCCGAAAGGGCTAATCCCACATAGGGGTGAAGCTGAGGTCAAGTGGTCCTCAGCCGTGGCCTCAAATGCTGCTTTGAGTCCCTGGGGAGGTCTTGCAGGAGGTTTCCATGCAGCATCTGAGCGTGCTGATGAGGCCAGGGTGATGTGCAGATGCTGAGGCACAAGGGTCCCCAAGGCACCTGCTCTTCAGCCTGGGCAGAAGTGAGGCCACAGCCCACTGCGACGCTGGTGGAATTTCTTCTCTGGTGCATCTCCAACGGGGTGACAGCGTCCCAGTCCGGGGACAGCAGGTGACAGCATCCCAGGCTGGGGACAGCAGTTCTCCTGCCATCAGAGGGATGTGGCAGCTGTGAAGTTAGTTGGGAGCAGTTTCCCGTGCTACCTTTGGGGTACCCCCTGTGAAAACTATCTAGACAAAGAATTCAACCAGCTTGCTTTTCTGTCTTGAGGAGGGCCAAAAAGTCTCCGCATGCTTTTCTGCAGCCGCCAAATGCTCCTCACTTTCTGCTATTTCAATTAAACACATAGCAGGATGGGTAGGATAAAGGGGAGAGGCACAAGAATATCCTCCTGGTGTGTTTCCTTGTGCCAACACATTGAGTCACGTCTCCAGAGTGAGAAATATGATATAAAGATTTAGAGAAGGAGGTCAGGCAACGAATCTATGATTGCGGGGCTGAAATAGCAGGCGTTCTCTGTGGTTGTCTGTGCCATGTAAGCTTGCTGGAGGTCAGCTGGGGATATTGGTCCCAGCAGATTCGGGAGACAAACGTCCTGCTAGTAACTATCAATCTTATTGCTTAGAGATACCGGCTCTGCTGTATCAGGAGCTCAGCTGACAAACTCTGCACCAGCCCCGGAGCTGCTCTGGGCCATTTCTCTTTCCTTTGTGGTTGAACTTGCATATTTCTGGGGAAAAAAAATGCTCTCTAACACCTTTCTCGCAGAACAAGAACTTGGGCAATGGATTGCTGCCTCAGCTTCTGGATGGCCCAGACCTCCTTCTCTCCAAAGTTTGAAGTCTCTTGGCGCAGTTCAGCTGTCCTTCGGGGGCCCGTCTGCAGAAAAGCATTTGCTTTTTAGAGAAAGTCAGTAAGGTGGGTCTTTCCCCTGTTGATTGCTCTTCATCAAAATCCAACAGTATTCCAAGATCCCTCCAGTTTTGCTTAAAATACCAGTTAGGAGCGGGGCTGAGTTTGCCTGTCATGCAACTTGGGGCACAAGCGCAGCCTCAAGTCACGAGCGAGACAGAGAGGAACGGAGAAATGCCACCAGCAGTCCTGAAATAGGAGACACCTCTTGACATGTTTAGTTGAACAAGGGGAATTGGCTGACCATGTTTTCCTCTTGGCTAGATCTTTAATACGCGTTTTGAAAGGCCATGTTTAATTTGCAAGTGAATATGGCATTTATTCTTGCCAGCTGTTGCCGCAGCAGCCCCGGTACAGCGTGTTTCAGCACAGAGGCTGGCTGGGCAAGAGGTTTCCTCCTAGCTGAGTTGCAGACACTGGGAGATCTAGAGATAGATTGGTGGCAGAGGAAGACCCCATGTGCTGTTGTGGAGAACATCTAAAAGTCCATTGCTACACCCAGCATTTCCCTCCCGAGGGGACTTCAGATGTCATCTCATAGAATAAGCCTGTTGGGACTTGTGTGATGTTAGGTCCGTGAGCTGACGTCTGTCACTCAGCCTGCAAATGGACCTGGACAAGAAACCCGTCCTCCTCCTGCCCTCCCTGTGAACGTGCTAATTCTAGTGAGTTTGGGAGTGGACCCCATAAAACGGGGAGTTGGCTTTTTGGGGGAGGAAGGGGAGAGAAAGAGAAGTCCCCTCTATATCCAGCAAGATTTTCCTGTTACAGCACTCCTGCTGATTTGCTCCTTTTGGGTTTGGAGCCATGATGTGCTGTTCAAGAAATACAGCCTTGTTTTTCAAACAACGTGTCCTTCCAGGTGGCAGTTGGCCCAGTAAAGCTGCCCTAGCGTTGTAACTGGAGAGTACTGTGATGTCCTGGAAAGAGTCTGCTCTTGTTCTCCCACACATGTGTTTGGGAAGAACCAAGGACACATCAGTCCTTAAAAAGGGTGCAAAAAACCACGTTTTGGTTTGGAAATTCATGCCATTTCCCTGGTCTTGATGTGCTTGTGCTCCCTGACTCTTCCTTGCTCTGAAAACGTCATTGCTGTCCTCTCTGGTGGGATTTGCAACCTGTCGCCCAGCTGCTGTGGAGGATGAGCATGGAGATGCTGGAGCTGTGATTGAGTGCAAGGTCAACGCTGCCTCTAAAAGGGTCCCGAGGGTGGATTCAGTGCTCGCGGGCAGCAGAGGCACCGCTGAGAGCTGCGCACTTGCAGGCAGGGAGCACCTCGAGGTTGTGGATTGTGTTGGGACAAACCAGCCTTTGGGCAACCCTGCAGGAGAGGGTGGATCCAGCTCCAGGGCTGTCTCCGGCCTCATCTGTTCGCACAGCTTGAGGGTCTTGCAAGTATATGGACAACGTGCCAGCATCCGTCGGGGTTTCCACAGCAAAATCTCAAATGAAGAGGTGCCTCTATGTTGGTATAAGTTGTCTGCATCTCTCCAGGTAACTCTGGTTGCTTCATTGTCCCCTGTGCCTGGGGCAAGGCATGCTTCGGTCATCCTCTCTTGGTCCCACGTGCACTTTTTGGGCAGCCTGTCTCTTGGGCATGGACCTGAAGGATGACTTGCTGTCCTGCTGAGGACATGAAAATTTATCTCCCCATCCTCCAGCCTGAGGCCAGCTCTTGCTGTCTTTCTGCTGTGGTCCTGGTAGCCCTCTGTTGTCCTAAGCACAAGGAGTCTGTGTCCAGGCTCCAGAGCCTTTTTTTTTTTTTTTTTTTGGCACTTTCATCAAATAACTCTAATGTGGGAGTTGAGATATGGCCTGCCAAAACTGCCTGGTTGGGCAAAGAAATGCCCTGCAGAACATAGCAGGGTACATGGAGAGGCAGGCGAGGTGGCTGAGTCTCAGGAACATCACGTCTAGGGCTGCTCTACCATCGGCCAACGTTTCCAGCACAGAGATACATGCTATTAGCTGGTAGCACATGTGGCATCAGTGCCGTGCACCCCTGCCATGCATGCCCAGGCACCCTGTGTGTGTCTCCTCCTGCACACGGGCATGCTGCATAGGACAGCCCTCCGGCTTTACTCGTGGTGGGTGACGGCGTGCTCAGTCGGAGGCTCCCAGCTGTTCCCCGCTGCTTGCAACACATGGCAATCCCTCGTCCTGGCTTCTCCTGGGGTCTGGAGCCGGCGCAGAGCTGCTGCTGCTGCTCCCACAACATGCCAAAGGTCTGCCAAGCCCAGGCAGGTGGCTGGAGTCGTGTGGTTTTTGCCATGAACAGAAATCTCAGCTAAAGGCTGATAAGCCCAGATATATGAAATCTTGCTTGTGGTTGTACCCGAGACCTGGCTCGTGACTCTATAGCCGTGGTCCACAGCCTGCTTTCCTCCTCATGACGCTACAATCGAGGCTTTTCCTGGGCTGTGAATGCACTGACACCTCCTGAGCCTTTCACCCCTTCTTTCTCCATCTGCTTCATCCTCTCTACAATTCAATATATAAAGCCCCCACCCCTGTAACAACGAGGAGGGTAGGGAGCTGGCTGCATCCCTCACCCTGCTCCCTGCCATGCCCTGTCCTTTGGGCTTGCCCAAGGGAGGATGCGCCCAGGTCCAACCTGCGCGGATGAACCCGAAAGGGAATATTCAGAGCATTTTTGTTAACCTGTAGCCAGGAGAGAGCTGCCAAGGAGGCCGTGCTGAAACCCGAAGCGACTGTTTTTCCCGAGACTCAGCACTTGGCAGGGAGAGCAGACAGACAAGTGGTGGAGCGGGGAGGGACGCGAGCGCCCTGGGGGCAGCACCGCCGGTGGAGGTGCCCAGGGAAGGTACCGGTGGAAGGCGTGCTGGCTTACCTGTGTGCCTCTGAGGATTCATCTCCATGTCCTCCTTGTCCGAGATCAAGAGGAGAGTCAAGAGGAGGCTGAGGTCATTGCTGACCCTTCTGTCCTTACGTGTGGCTCTTCCCTTGGTCACTCTCTTTGCGCCATGTGCTGAGCATCTCCTTCAGCAGGGACAATGGCTGGTTTTCCCCTTGCGTTGCTCAGAAAGGTCAGGAGATGGCCCAAGTGTCCTTCTCGCCTCGGCCGCCGTGGGATTTGGCTGAGCCAGCCCAGCCGGCAGTGCTCGCCCTCCCTGGACCTTTTTTCCTTTATAGCTCAGCGTTATCTCAAGGTCTCTGGTGTTGCAGCCGGCGCTGTGTTTGCCTTCCCTCGCAGCACCTGCCTGCCAGCCGGTCGCTTCCCACCCATCTCCCTCCCACTCTTATGTGGTAGCAGGGGACTCGGGGGGTGTGTGTGGGGGGGAACCCCTCCACAGGGCTGCAGGTCAGCCCCAGTGCTGCCAGCCCCAGGGGAGCGAGGACAGTGAGCAGCAGGGAAGTTGCCCAGCACGGGATGGTGGCAGAGATATTTGGGGACATCTGTCCCATCACCTTTGCTTCCCCATCCCCATCAGCCTTGCTGCTGGGGCAGGGCTGGGCATTATATTGAATTGGGGACCGGGGCACTGTCCCAGCCTGGGTCTCTGCTGCCAGGACCGGTGCTGGATGTATGGCTGAGCTGCCGTGCCCTGCCCTGTCCACGCCGCACCCTTTTTTCAGCCCCTCCAGCCGTGGGGAGTGCCAAGACTTCATCTAAAGCTGAGATGCTGTTAAAAATAGATCGGTTGTGAACTGGTTTTCTCCTCCTTGGTTCCTGGCCCGAGAGCTCATTCCTCTCTTTGGGCTGGCTTTGAAGTTGTCTGGATGCTGCAAGGTGCAGGCTCCGTACCAGCTTGCTGTTGCAGGGAGGCTTGGAGAGCGGAGACCTGCAGAAACATTATAGGTGGCATAGCTGTCCCCAAAATATTTAGTGGTTGCTGAGTGCTTTCTCCCAAAAAAAGGCACCGCTGGAAAAAGAATCTGCTAAAAGAATGGGGAAATGAAAGTGGGATAGAAGGGGCTGGTTTTGCACATGGTGCTCTTCTGAGGGAGCACGGGCACCCGAGCACTCCTGGCCACAAAGCAATGCTCTCCGCGGCTCCTTAGAAAATGCCTGCCCGGCTGCAGCCCCCCCTCATCTCTGCAACCCGGAGCGATCCCACCGGCCCCTCCGCTGCAAGGCTCTGCAGGAGCTCCCAATGTCTGCTGCGGAGCTGCCGTGTCCTGGGATGGCTGGGCTGCTCACGCTCCCCGGGAAAAGGCTGTGTCTCTCACTTTAAGAGTGGTATTCTGCATCCTGGTTTCATCTTCTAGCCCTTTTCTGTCCTTCTCATTCTTCAATATCATTTTTCAGGTGTGAACACTGAGTCTGGAGACAGTTTTAAGATGCAGCTGTGAAACCTATTATCATTGTCCCTGCTATCAAGTACATGAGGTTCAGGGCTGCACGTAACGGAGCAATTAAATAGCAACCCTGGTGATGAATTACAACTGAGACCTCCCGGGGCTAAATAAATATCAGCTGATAACTACTGATAAAATGAATTTCCGTGTGCTTTTTTCTAAAAGTGCCCTTCCAGTATCTGTGCCTGGTCGCAGTGCTGTATGTCTCCTGGGGGAAGCTGCATTAACTGTGGCATTTCCACCTCCCCCAGTACCTTGGGTTTCCAACCAGAGCTGGAATAAAAATAAACCGAATAAATCTTTGTCCCTACAGGAGCCAGGCAAGGGCAGGGAAAGGCAAGGCAAGGCAACACAGAGGTGGGCAGGGAGGGAGGCAAGTGGTAAGCGGAGGTTTTGTTAACCGGTCTAAATATCTTTTCCTCCAACTATCCCACCTCAAGCACATGACGAAACTGTCGGGGTGCAGAGCATCCCTTGGAAAAGCCAGCAGGATGGGGAGAGCTGCAAAGCGCTGGTGGTAGAGTGGTGGGGTCCCCCGAGGTGATGTGAAGGAGGAGAGCAGCAGGCTGGCAGTGCCTCACCCAGCCCCCTGCCCGGGGTTGGGGGGGGGAATGGGTGCGAGCCCACCTGCACAGGCACCGTTACACCCTGGGCCTGCCGAGGCTTCTGCTTTCCAAAGGTAGTCTGGAAAAAGGCAGAAAATAAATTTATGGAGCTTCTTGGAAAAATTCTCTTTTTCAGTGACTTTGAGAGACTTCTGAGCAGGTTTTACCTGTGCTGGCGTTTCATCTGGGGGCTTCTCTGCCCGTGCAGAGCGAGTGTCCGGAGGGCTGGTGCTCTGCATCCCTGGGTGCAGCTTTCCCACTCTCCGGCTGGCTGCGGAGAGCAGCCGCACTGCCAGTGAAAAAGCCTTTGGCTGAACATCTCATCCGCCTGGTTTGCAAGTGAAAATAAGGCTTGTCCGATGGCCAGCTCCACCCAGAGCAGAAAATCAGACCCTTTGGCAGATGGTTGCTACTGTAATGAAATTTAGCTGTGCTGAGACTGCCAGTCCTCGAATGGGAAAAGTCCCACGTGGGTTCAGAGGAGTTTGGGGACGGATCAGTCAAAAGTGCTGCTGCTCAGGGTTTTTGGCACTGCCTGGGGACACCCACCGCAGGTGAATGTCACCCTGTGGCTCAGCCCACCCTCAGCACTGATTGCACATCCTCTTCTCCCCGCAGCGAGTCCCCCCCCCAGCCCCAGAATCGTGTGGTCTCGCAGAGCCATGATGAAGCTCCTGCCCGTTGCCCCTCTCCTCCTGCTTCTCCTGACGACGCTGGAAGCCAGACCAAAACCTGCAGGTGAGCCCTGGCTGGTGGGGATTGCCTGGAGGAGAGAAAAGCAAGAGCATCACGGCAGTGAAACCCTTGGAGGACAGCTTGCTGCTTGAGGTGGGGGGGAGGTCTTGATGCCTCTTCTTCGGAGGCATCCCCAGGAGGATGGAGGATCCCCCCAGGCGTGGGACCCAACTTCCCAGCGCTGCCGGAGCCCAAGCCTGGCCCCAGCATGGGAGGGGGTTTGGTGCCACTTGCTCTGGGCACATCCTCAGCTTTGACCCAGCCCAACTCAGGGCTTGTCACCCTCCTGCTCGTGGACTCCGACCTCAGCAGGAGGCAGAGGTGTGAGGGGGAACCCCATCCCTGCACGGGTCTCCCGAAGGGGAGGACAAAGCAAACCCGGGGCTCCCAGCCTCTCTCCTCCCAGGACAGAGGGAGCTAAATCAATTCCAGTTTAAAAACAGAGAAGGCACCAAACGGAGGAAGGAGTGGGTATGTCTTGGAGACCTTCGGAGCAGTTGAGATGACAGCCCAGATCTGGGCATCATCCCAAGGGGACTTACAGTGTTTGCTTACCATTAGGGCCAAATTCTCCCAGGCTTGGGTACACACAAGCCAAGCAAAATATGTTCATTGGCACTTCACTTGCTAAACACTCTCCCGGTTTGCACTGGAAGTAGCACCCATATGTCCAGGAGAGGCTCTTTGGCTCGATCCCTGCCATGTGCATGCCCTTAGCTGTGCTTTTCACTGTCTCATTTTATGCCCTTTAAAAAAACCCCAAAAACCAAAACAACAAAGCAAGCCCTGGTTTTAGGCAGAAACTGGCAAAATGCAGTAAAAACCAGGGGATGCTGGAGCGGTGAGGGGAAACAGAAGAATTGCCCAAAGCCATATTTTCCTGCTTGGCACCGCCGCAGCAGGAGCCCGTGCGGTGCAGAGGTCTGGAGCAGGAGCTGCGGCGTGCAGAGCACAGCACGAGGCACTGTGCCGTTTTACACTTTAATGCTCTGATTTGCTGCAAAGATGGAGGCACTGCTGCCTAAACCTGAGCCTAACCCTTGCCAGGGTAGATGCCGACAGACAGACAGGCGTTTCTGCAGCCTCTGGGGCCGTCGGCTGTGGAAATAGAGGGAGCAGGAGCTGGGTCTGGCTGCAGGGACAGTGTCGGGGAGGAGGGGACACTGCCATTTCCCCACAGCCCCATGACCAGGGCATGTCTCCCCAGCCTGTCACCCCTGCTCCCACCCTGCAGGCACCCTCCGTGGGTTTACTGGGCAGTGGGAAGGTGCTGGTCTGTGGGGGCTGCCCGGACCTGCCCTCTCCATCCCCCACTGAGAACCTCTCAAGCCACCCAACGGGGATGTCTCTGCTCCCAGCCCTGTTTTTCAGAGGCAGCCATGAGCCTGAACGTCTCTTTCCCCCCCCGCTTCCAGCCCTGAAATGCAGGACGGGTCCCCTGGACATCGTATTTGTGATTGACAGCTCCCGCAGCGTGCGCCCCTTTGAGTTCGAGACCATGCGGAGGTTCATGATGGACATCATTGGCAGCCTGGACGTGGGCCCCAACGCCACGCGGGTCGGGGTGATCCAGTACTCCAGCCAGGTGCAGAACATCTTCTCCCTCAAGACCTTCTTCACGCGGACGGACATGGAGAAGGCCATCAACAACATCGTCCCCCTGGCCCAGGGCACCATGACGGGGTTGGCCATCCAGTACGCCATGAACGTGGCCTTCACCACGCAGGAGGGTGCACGTCCTTTGCACAAGAAGATCCCTCGCATTGCCATCATCGTGACGGATGGACGACCCCAGGACCGTGTCACCGAGGTGGCCACCCAGGCCCGGAACGCTGGCATCGAGATCTACGCCGTGGGCATCCAACGGGCAGACATGAACTCGCTGCGGGCCATGGCCTCGCCGCCGCTGGAGGAGCACGTCTTCCTGGTGGAGTCCTTCGAGCTCATCCAACAGTTCGGGAAGCAGTTCCAGGATAAGCTCTGCGGTGGGTGACAGCCATGGCTGTGGGCTGGCAAGGGTGGCCCCAGCTAGAAGATGACCTTCATGTGGGTGTTTGGGGTGGGTGCCCTTGCTAGGAGCGGTGTGAGTGGGGAAGCAACCTCCCCGGAGGGGTCCTGGGGCAGACGGCCTTTCCTCTTGCTGACCTTTCCTGTGCTGGGGCAAGATAAGGAGAGCTTCAAAAGCATTGCAAGCAAGCGCTTTTCTTCACCCATGCCTGGTAGCTCTGCCCCAAGCCAGGACATCGTGGCAGCAGTGATGGGAATATTAAAGAGCAGAAAATGTGGAGCCGGATTCCCTGGGTGTCATGAGGACGGGTGACACATCCCAGAGCCCCGTACACATTTCAGCGTGGCTCCAGCAGGGTCTCCTCCTACGCAGACACGTGCTGGCATCTGCTGCATGCACATTTGTGTTTAATAAAACCCAGGCCTCAAGGTGATGTTCTGGAGCATCCAGCGGTCTCGGTTGGGAGCCAGAGGCTGATTCGCACCATGGCTGTGTTGGTGCGGGTCAGGAGCTTGCAGACTGGGACCTGTCTGTCCCTTCCCATGCTGGTGGGCTTTGCCGGAGACTTGGCACTGCAGCGAGCTGGCAAGACCTTGCTTACCTCCTTCAGCATCTGTTGAAGGGCAGAAAGCAGCTGCCAGCCTCTTTCAGGCAGGGTTTCCTAGCCAAGGATGCATCCGTGCCTGCAGGGCTGCGTTATTGCTGCTGTGTGTCCCTGCGTGCTGGGGCAGGGGTCCAGGGCTGACCAGATATTACCCCCCCGGGGCCCTGATGTGCTCTTGTGCCTGATGCCTTTGCTTACAACGCCCTGCCCATTGCCTGCCTGCCCTGCCGGCTCTGCAGGCTCCTGGCTGCACGGACGTGCAGACCTGGCTCATTCTGGCTGAGCTCAAGCTTTTGCTTACTCAACTCAAGCTATTGACAGTATCAATTAATACTGAGCGTTGGTTTAGTGCTCGGGTAGATCAGAAAGCCGAGGCGGTTCAGAAACCTGCTCTGCACGGTGTCTGCGTCCGTGCACTGGAAATCAGGGGGTGAGTGCTAGGGCTGGGGCTGTGTGGGTCATCCCGGTGGCTTTGGCTGCAGGGACAGGGCACGTGCCAGAGCCGGCGTCCCCGTGCATCCAACGTTCCCGTGGACCGCTCTGATGCCCGTTCTGTCTTGCAGGGGTGGACGTGTGCGTGGAGCAGGAGCACGGCTGCCAGCACAGCTGCATCAGCACCCCCGGCTCCTTCTACTGCGAATGCAATCCAGGCTACAGGCTGAACGTGGATGGAAAGACCTGTTCCCGTAAAAACCTCTTTTTTTAATCCTAACTCTCACAGAGGACTCGTAGTTACAGGTCTCATGAGAGGAAGCTGAAACACAGCAGAGGACCCTGCGAGGCCAGCAGCAGCTCTGTTTAGCAGGTGTACAGCCTCCTGGGTCTGTAACAGCTGTGGATGGTGCTCAGCATTCCTAAATCCTGGTCCCCTCTTTGGGATGAGACGCTTGGGGCTCATGTGGACACAACCGGGTGGCTGTCACCTGAGGGAGCTGCAGGCAGCGGGTACCAGACGATGCATGTCCCAGCCACCAAAGCGCACAGTGTTTTGGCCCTGTATTTTGGGTGCAAAGCTGTATTAGTTGGTTCTGGCCGCCGCCAGCTTTTCCTTCTTGTCTCAGGGTGCTACTGGGAGCTTCCTCGAAGCCCTGGAGCAGTCCCTGGAGGCCAGGACAGGAGGGTGACGGGTGTCCTGTTCCCCCGCAGCCATCGATGCGTGTGCAGATGGGAGACACGGCTGTCAGCACCAGTGTGTCAGCGCTCGTGGGTCGTACTCGTGCCGCTGCCACGTGGGTTACTACCTCAACCAGGACAAGAGGACCTGCTCCCGTAAGTGTCCCTCTCCCTTCTTGTCCCTTCTTCGTTTGCTTCTCGCTCTCCCTCTCCTTCTCTTGCCTTTCCCTTTCTGCCCACCCCTCTCCTTCTCTCACCAGTGATCAATTACTGCAGCTTCGGAAACCACAGCTGCCAGCACGAGTGTGTCAGCATCCCCAACGGGCACTATTGCCGCTGCCGCAGCGGGTTCACGCTGCAGCCCGACGGCAGGACCTGCAGGGGTACGTCCCGACGCAGCGGCATGGCACAGGCTGCGGTGTACAGCAAATACCTTTCTGTCCTGCCCAATCCCCAGGGGAAGGGCTATTCTCAGACCACCCCACCTGGATGGGGATAACGCTGTGCCCTTGGCTTGTCTTCCAGCCACCGACCTCTGCAACGGGGTGGATCACGGCTGCGAGTTCAAGTGCGTGAGCATGGAGGGCTCCTACCGCTGCGTGTGCCCCGAGGGCCAGCAGCTCCAGGCTGACGGCAAGGCGTGCAGCAGTGAGTCCTGAGTCGTGGCTCTTGGCATCCTCCTCATCTGGGCTCTGTGGTCCTGGCGAGGGCTTACCTGAAATGAGGCTGGGGGTCTAAATGGGACTTCTTTGAGCTGGGTTGGAAGGAGGATAGAGAGAGCTGGCTGGGCTCCGGGGAGTGTCCTGGCTGCTGCGGGGATGGATGTGGGCTCATGTTCTCAGAGACATTGCCCAGAAGATGCAGCAGGAGCTTTAAGGAAAGGTTCAGGAAAAGGGAGACCTAGGAAAGATTTTCAGGGGAGGCTGCAGTGGCAGTGGAGGCTTTTGGGCTGAGACCCCTGGGCATGATTTGCTCCGCTTCCCGGCGTCACCCCAGCTGCAGATCCAGGGGGTCCACATGGTCTCCTGAAGCCCAGCAGCCCTGCCCCAGCCCTGGGCATCTTCACCCTGACAGTGCCCCGGGCCAGGCTGGTCCCTTCTCACCTTCCCCTTGTGCCCACAGAGTGCGGGACTGGGCACGTTGACCTGGTGATGGTGATCGATGGCTCCAAGAGTGTCCGGCCCCAAAACTTCGAATTGGTGAAACAGTTTGTGAACCGCATCGTGGACCTGCTGGATGTATCCCCCCATGGCACACGAGTGGGGCTGGTGCAATATTCCAGCCGTGTCCGTACCGAGTTCCCCCTCAACAAGTACCACAGTGCGGACGAGATCAAGAAGGCGGTGATGGAGGTGGAGTACATGGAGAAAGGCACCATGACGGGCCTAGCCCTCAAGCACATGGTGGAGCACAGCTTCTCCGAGCTGGAAGGTGCCAGGCCTCTCGCCCACAACGTGCCCAGAATCGGGCTCGTCTTCACAGACGGACGCTCCCAGGATGACATCTCTGAATGGGCCAGGAGAGCAAAGGAGTCAGGTGGGGGGGGGGGCTGGGGAACCCCAAATTGCAATGCTTTAGGCATCTCAGAATGGTTCCTGGGGATGGTTGGCTCTGGGGGAGGCTGAAGCATCCAACCTTGGGGTGCTGCATCACCCGGGTCCTCGGGTGCAGGTGTGCCTTTGCTGGGGTCACAGGGTGCTCTGAGCAGCCCCCTTTGTGCAGCACCCTGCATCGTGGTCGTGATGCTGTGCTCCCACCCATCCTTCCCA
>NW_009597950.1:4800-5327 GCF_000690535.1 Cariama cristata | reverse complement strand
TCCTGCTGTGTATTGGGGAAGCCTGGGGGAAATCCTGCATCCTCAGCTGCCCGGGGAAATCCTACATCTTTGGTGTTGATGCCTCTGGGATCAGGGATGCTTGGTGCGGGGTGGCTGATGCAGTGCTCAGGGTCCATCCTTCCCACGCAGGGATCGTCATGTTCGCCGTGGGCGTTGGCAAGGCCGTGGAAGAGGAGCTGAGAGCGATCGCCTCTGAGCCAGTGGAGCAGCACTTCTCTTACTCGGCGGACTTCACCACCATGACCCACCTCGTGGAGAACTTCAAGCTGAACATCTGCCCAGGTGGGTGCCCCCAGCCCTGACCGTGCCAGGGGCTCAGCTCCAAGCAGGAGGGAGCCCTTCTCTTCTCACAGGGGTGGTTTGTGTGTCTGTCTCACCCTGTGTCTCGTGCCCCAGGGCCAAGTGGGCTAGTGTGAGCCTAGGGTGTCTCTGGATTTCATCAGGCTGTTGTGGTTATGGAGGTGGGTCTCAGGGAGGCATTTGGAAGAGGAGGAGGTGGAGCGGGA
>NW_009597950.1:1789-4728 GCF_000690535.1 Cariama cristata | reverse complement strand
GGTGCCACTGCACGGGTAGAGTCTGGGGTCTCACCCTGCCTTGAGGGATGCTACCTCGTCTCCGAGGGTGGCCCATCTCCTCATCCAGACCTGCACTTCTGTTGGTACTGGGTGGAGGAGGACCACACTGGGTTACCATGGGGTACTCTCTGCCCTGGGACAGGCAGGGCCTCCCCAGTGCTCTTGGGACCCCCGGGGGCTCCCATGGGACTACAGGCATTGGGTCAGCAGCCCCCTCCTGCCACCTTGGCTTGAAGGCAAAGTGAAGCTCAGCACTGCCTGGCCTCAGCTTGCTGTAACCATGTGTGCAGCACCTCCACGGGATGCTGAGTGGGATGCCGGGTGGGATGCTGGGTGGGATGCCTGGCAGTGAGTTCACTCGGCTCGCAGGGTTGCAGCCTGGCGAAAAGAAGCAAGGCTGGAAAAAGAGGAGAAAAACGGGAGAGCCTCGAGGCTCAGGTCCAGCCCTGGTGGGTGGCTGTAGGGACAAGGGACTCGTGGTGTGTGGGAGCAGGGGAGAGCTGGGGGCCGTGGGGCCGTGGCTCTGACTGCACCCAAACCCCGACGGTCACAGAGGAGGGCAAAGGGGAGATGGAGATCCGCAGCCCGTGCGAGTGCGAGGCGCTGGTGCAGTTCCAGACGAACACCGTGGCCATCCTGCAGAGCCTGACCGAGAAAAATATCCTTTGGGGTGATGCCTGGGCTTGCCGGCGTGCAGGGTGGCCTGGGGACAGACCGCACCCAGGGAAGGGAGGGATGCATAAATGGGATTGGGGAAAAATTTTAGGCTCCTTCAAGGGGAAAAAGCCCTTTGCCCCCCAGACCGTCTGGCTCACACCGTTTCCTTAGCACATGCACTTGCTCAGATGATGGCCAGACTTGAAGACTTGGAAAAGCAGATTGCCAACAAGAAGTGATCCTTGCAGAGGGCTGCAGTGCTCAGACGGGGCACGGGGACTTACAGTAGCTATGTGGCATTGTTATTGCTAGGTTATTGTAAAGCATCAGTGTTTGTTTTTGTATCACAAAATCCCCAGGGGGACACAGAGTGTATTTAAAAAAACCAAAAATCCTAAAAAAAAAAACAAAAAACAAAAAAGAACTTGAGCAAAAACCCCTGCTGTGAAGCCAAGGGGTTCAGCCATCGCTGTTGCCTCGTTCCTCTGAACTGGCAGGTCTGGGATGAGGTGGGATGACTGTGTGGGCAGACTGGGCTTTGGGTGAGGAGCTGTGACACCCGGCCTTTTCCCAGGGATGAACCAGCCCCTGTGCAGCCCCCCCGGCCCCCAGTGCCCAGCAAGCTGCTTTGCAAGAGAACAAAACAAAAAACAAACCACCAAAACCTACAATGATGGCACCCTGAGAGCTTCTGCCATCTCAGCGTCTGCTGCCAAGTGGTGGGGCAAGGAGAGCCGGGCACGGGGATGTACGCTGCCCGGCATGGTGCCCGGGTGTGCACCCATGGGAAAGCGGGCGGCAGGAATCGGCAGATTCCCCTTGCCCCCGTTTTGGCAGAGTTGTTTGGGAATCAGTCATTATCTTGTTGGTTTTTTTTTTTTATCACATAGCAAAATGGTAATAATTTTTTCTATAAACATCTATGTGTTTGTGTGTGTGTGTATATATATATATATATACTTCATTTTGAAAGCAGGGTAGTGCTATTTTTAAATACTTCTTTAATATAAAGAAATTTCTATCCTGACAATAAACACCCTGAAGATTTGTATGACGTGTCCCTCTCTTTTCAGCTTGGCTGCAGGGCCATGGAGGCATCTCTGCATCAGAACAGGGGCCTCTGGCTTTTGCAACGGCTTCTGTCCTCCGGCTCCCAAAATCCTTTGGGAAAAATCCTTTGCTCTGTGGACACCCCAGGGTGCTGCAGACCCGGCCTCAGCTGAAGGGAGCCAGCGTGGCACCGATGCTGTGTCACCATTCCCAGTGTTTGCTTTGGCAACTGTGCTTGTTGGAGCTCAGTACCTGCTTTAGGGGGGTGTAAATGTGCCAAGTCAGTGGTGTAGGACCACTTACACCCATGGGGGCCATGGCCCTGGTGCTGGGACGTGTCTGTTTGGGGCAGGTGTGCCACTGAGCTCCCTGGCTGGCTGCTCGGGGAGGGATGCTGAGGCAGTCGGGGACCCATCGTCTGCAGGTGCATGGGGCAGAGGTGGCTTTTTAAGCACAGAAGCCCCCCCCGGGCTAGCCCCCGTGCCCCACACCCAGGGGAAAGGAGGTCTCCACTTAGTCCTGGCTCTTGCATGCAGGCAGAGGCTGCTGGATAAGGCCAACGACAGGTTTTTGGAGGAGTCCTTCATAACCCCCCCCCTTGCCTGCTGGTCCTGTACCCAGGAGGTGAGAGCAAAGCGGGACTGAGGGGAGCTGTTGCTCCTGACCTAGCAATTTGTGCAGGAGGGATTCGTGTGCCCGGGGAGGCTGATGGGGCTGTGCAGGGTGCTGTGCAGCCCTGGGCTGATGGGAGGAAGAGGAGGGTTACAGCCCTGGGCTCACACCGCTTCGGCACAGCTCCTTCTCCCCGGGGACTCTGTTAGTGGCCCCAGCCACTTCGGCCAAATTCCACCTTGGCCAATTTTGCTTTGCAGAGCCTGGGTGTTTCCACTGCCGTCAACATTCCTGGTGGGTTTGTAGGGCATTTTCAGGTCCTGGGCTGGGGTGTGGGGCTTGCTGAAACTGTGCCGGGGAGAGGAGCTGGGAAGAGCTCAGGTATTTGCTTTATGAGGTGAAAACCAGCTTTTTCCATGTGGAATCGAAAGCAGTAGTTCCCTAGTTCGGCCTGGGGGTTTGATGCCTTATGAGCAGGGCTCTTGTCCCGGTTGGCATGGACTGGGGCATTTGTAGCCTCATTATAGCTGTTTGCTGGGCCAGCAAACGAAGCACTCCTGATTAACTCTGCGTATATCCCAGCTGGCAGCCCTCTATCC
>NW_009597950.1:0-1629 GCF_000690535.1 Cariama cristata | reverse complement strand
ATCCAAGCCAGCTCCTATTGCTACAGAGCGCAGGGACCACCCAGCCACAGCGATGCTCTGCAACCCCGAAACCGGGGCTGGGACTTCCCTGTGTTGTACACAGCTCCCTAAAAACCACACAGTAACTGCAGGGAAAATTAAAAAGAAGAGGCGGGGGGAAGGAAAGGAAGCAATTAGCTAAGTTTGGGATTTAATAACAGGCTTGATTAGAGCAGATAACAGCACACCCTGAGGGCAGGAGTAAGCCTCAGCTGGCCCAGTGGGAATATTCGGGGGGGGATATTTGGGGGAATGTTAAGGGATGTTGTAGAGCAAGCGGAGCTGGGCTGGCAGTGAGATGGAGAGGCTTGACCAGGGCTGGCGAAGCATCGGTGGGGAGGGAGGGAGGCAGGAGGCACAGGGAAGAGCAGCAGGAGCTGGGCATCAGCTGAGGTGGGATTTTGGGGGAAAACATCCCCAGGACAGGCTGTGGGATTGGATCTGGGAGCGGGGCCATGTCTGCGTGGTCCTGCAGAGCCTCGTTAATGGCTTTTCACTAGATGGCACCAGACACCGGTGGTAATGAGGGTGCTCTGGGCTGGGGCACCCCTTGTTCCCTCGGTCACCCCAAGGCAGTGGTCCCAGCCCAGGAGTGAGCGGAGCATCCTCAGCCATGAGCTGGGGATGGATGGATGGATGGATGAAGCTCGGCGCCAGGCTGAAAGCATTGCATCGCCTGGTGGGGGACAAGGGCTGCTTTGTGGGGTGCAAAGTGTTCCTTGGGTGCTTTGTGCACGGGGGCTGGGCCGGGGTCAAGCCCTGAGCCGAGGGACCGGAGGCTGCTGGTCTCCCTCCTTGCCATCCCCAGGAAATACAAACTGGAGGGCCCTGACCTGGCTGGGAAATTGCAGCATCAGCCAGCAGCATCCTCGGCGTCGCACAGCTCAGGCCTTGCTGCCTCTGGAGGAGGCTCACAAAGTGCTTTTCATGGAGGCGAGTATCAGCAGGGTGGGATGGGGACGGCTCTGTGGGTCCCTGGGGCAATGGGTGCTACACACGTGACCGAGTGTAATGCGGGGACTGCAGGCTGTCCCGGGCACAGAAATCCGTGGTCTGCGTTATTCCGTGGGAGTTTGCAATAGAAGCAGATTTTAGACTTTTCCCCTATGGATAAAGCACTATTCAAAGTCCTTCAGATGGATTTCTCCCCGCCCCCCCCGCCAGCATCTCTGCAGCTGAATCCAAGCCCTGTTCCTTGGTGCGTTCTCCTCTCTTGGAGGTACAGCCCCAACCCCCCCCTCGGCCAGATCCTGGCCCCAGCCGGGAGCACAGCACTGTCCTCTCCAGCCCCGGCAGCAGCTGAACGCCAAAGGATTGCTTAAAAATTAATCCACTGCTTGTATTTCTCATTAAAAGTGCTAAATTGTTGGTGCACAGCCCAGAAAGTCTAGTTGGGTTGGCTAAATGCTCTCCCAATTATTTAATAAATGACTTTACAAAGAGCTAAACGCAGCCACAGAATCATTAGGGAAACTGGACAATAATTAACAGATATCCAGTAAGTTAAGGTCCAGTTAACGTGGCACACGGAGACACGAGAAGGGAAATCTGAGCAGGAAAGAGCACGGTGAGATGCCCGCCATGCCCTGG
>NW_009597949.1:0-1210 GCF_000690535.1 Cariama cristata | reverse complement strand
ATGCATGACTAACATTTATGTCAGAATTATGATAAAAATCACATTAAGGTTAAAAATTGGTCCGTAAGTACATTCTGCAAATGGAGACAAGCAACAGCACTCTTCTAATCCGAAAAAGGTCCTGTTGGGCATTATGAGTTAGTATTCATTTCTAAAATATATAGTCGTCATTGGTTTTGTCAGTGTCTTATGCACAGATGGTACAATTGCAAGAGGTACAAATAAAGTATATTTTATCCTGGCTTTGTTAGGAGAAGTGTGAACTCCTTGGAAAGTTCTGTAGGGCAATAGAACAGACGCATCAGAAAAAGCTTGAAGGATCAGTGTAGAGAAAAAAATTTATAAATGTGGATTCCAAAGTAACAATGGATTTTTCGAAAAGGGGAAGAGCATAATTGCATGTACTAGAAGGCTAAGTCCTGCTAGTATATTTTCCTGATGAAAGAATGTGAACTTTGTTAAGTTGCCCTTACGGGTATTATATATACCCTGAGCAGAAACGTGGTTTAAACAGGCTTAAGATACAACACTAGAAAAAAAAAAAAAAAGAATAGAAAATGACAGGCCAGAAGAAATACTACCAAACAGAAAATATAATGGTCTAATTTAGCTGAAATATCATAGTATTTCAGGTCAGAAGATTCCTGCAAAGAACAAACAGGTATAAAACATTTTTTTCCTTTTCTTTTCATTTTTTTCTTTTTTTTTTTTATTCAAAATTTTTATGGCCCTTAGGTGGGGCAAAGAAATGTTTTTTTTTTTTTTTTTTTTTTTTTTACATTAGAACTACAGTATAATTTTCCCAGTAGCTAATCTTTTACTTAACCTTTCAAAATACACAGTTTTCACTGAATGGCTATAAATCTGTCAGCTAAAGTAGGCATCACTACTGTTGGTAATTTCTCTCTTGCATCTCCTCTGTTTAAAGGCTTTCTGAAATTTTAATCCCATAGCTTGTTTTTTTTCCCCCTTTCAATCAATCAAAAATTATTTTTATTTCATACAAGTTTATAGTGTCTTTTTTTTTTAAATTATTGGAATATTTTGGAAGTTTCCAATGCAAAACAATTGTAGTATTTGGTGTTGTGATATATTAGTGCAATAAAGTAGTTTAAGAATGATGTGATAACTGGGCTGTCTCATGCAAAGAGTAGTCTTAATAGAAAGCTATCTTCTGGTTGTACTCTTTATTATCTTAACTAATGCAAGC
>NW_009597948.1:81359-90542 GCF_000690535.1 Cariama cristata | reverse complement strand
CTTTTTCTTTTTCTTTTTCTTTTCTTTCCCATCCCTCCTAGAGCTGCATTTCATTACATATCAAATGGATAGCACGATTGCCAGAAATTTAGGGGCTCAGTCCATAAGGGGTTCAGTCCTGATAAAATCTGAGACATGGTCGCTCCAGGTCATGCAAGTGTCCAAGTAGTCTCATGGAGTAGGTTGAAGTGGGAGAGTTTTCTCATAGGGAGAAGCGATGGAGTGGGAACAGCCGTGTTGGAATCAGTCATGTCCAGGTCAGTGATGGTCCTGAGGCTGATCCTTTGGGGACACACTTGCAATAAACAGGGCATTTTCTAGCAGTCTAGCCTGGCTGCTGATCCATGCCTTGATTTTGTTGCTGATTTTTTAGGGGTTTTGTTTTGTTTTGTTTCTTTCCTCAGGGTTTAGCAGGTAACAGTTTGAAAGCAAAGGGGCCCCTATTGCAGGAAGGGACTAGGTTAAAGAAATCTCTGCGGAGGAGCCATAACTGGCCCCACCTTGGGGCAGGGAGATAGCAAAGTACAACGTGAAAGGTCAGTTTTTTCTATGTGCACCGATTCACCTACCCGCAAGAAATTTAGAGACCCAAATGAGGACTCCTCACATGACTTAATTTACAGGCAACACCTCTCAAAATAGCCTTTTTCCAAATAGGCTTCCGTACAACAGCAGCTTCTGTAGAGCTCCCAGTTCTGTAACCGTGGTACGCACAGCAAAGCTGTAAGTAAAAATATCAGCAGCAGCTCTGGCTTTATAAAAGCAAAAGTCATCAGTGAGTTCCTCAAATCCCTGATCCCTTCGGTGAGGGACAGCAGTGATGACCCAGGGATCTACTCACCTCCCTGGAACAACTCCCCCTTGTAAATACTTTCAAATAAATAGCTAAGTAGCAAGAAACTCAAAGCCTGGGAGAGCTGATAAGCAAGCATTTGTCCCCTCCTTCTGGGTACTGATGTGCAAATCGTCTCTGAGATTTCCAGGCAGCTCGGAGTTGTGCTGTTTTCCCTCAAACCCTCTCACAATCCTCGTCAGAAGAGCTGAAGGGAGCTCTGCGGGGAGCACCGCCGTTACGGGAACCCACGCGAACTGCCCCGTATTAGCGAACCACATTTGAGAGGGGCTTTAAAGCCACTCGTCCCTTTCAAAATGCGACTTTGAAAACTCAGACTCCCTTGACTCTATGGGCTGAAGCGAGACACTTTCACGCCTTTGAGAAAAGGGTTTATAATATATATACAAGACAAAAATAAAGGATAAAGACAATTCTCTCCCCTGTCTTTTTTTTTTTTTTTTTCTTTTTCCCCTTTTCTTTATTTACCAAAGTACCTTCAAGCCTAATGGCATTTTCTTTGGCCGCTGGGAGAAGAGAAAGATTGAAGTCTGAAATATGAAAGCTTTTCTCTTGGTTTTTAACAACTTTGGATCACTCTAGTTAACTCTCAGTCTCAGTTCAAAGCAGAACTAGGAACTGAAAGGCTGGTTCTGTTTTTCTATTAGAAATGAACAATGAATGATTTCTCATCCCAGAAAGAAACATAGAGGCTTAAAATTCCTTGCCCTGGATGAAAAGTCAAAATCACTAAGACTTTTGTGAGCTGACAAAAATAAAAAAATTGCCTGCAATACCTTATTTTGATGATATCAAAGTGTTTCATATGTGACCTCTTTTTCATTTTAAAAAAAAATGTTTTTATTATAATCAGCTTAAATTTCAAAACAAAATCACTTTGAATGAAAAGTTAAAACAGGTTGTCTTGGTCTCAATTTTTTTCCCGACAGAAGAAATTCATCAAACTGGCTCTCTTTCTTTGAAGCATTTCAATTGAGATGAATCAGCCTTTTTCAAACTATAATAGATGTCTTAACAAGATATTCCTGGCCAGCTCTCGCTGTTCCAGAAATAGTGAGTTTCTTGGGACAGGCACGCATGATGATTTGCAGAGGACAGAAATTTGGGGGCGATATTAGGCTAGGGTTCAAAAAGGGGAATCTAAGTCTTAAGGAGCCATATCCAAGGGTGACAAGGATTTCAGCCTTTCCCAGACTTTGGGAACTCACAGGTCCTCATCAGTCCTAAAACTGAGAGACGAGTGCGTTAGTGCTGCTAATCGTACAAAAGCTGTGGGATTCCCAGCTTGCCTGCTGTGGTGCAAGCAGGAAATTTGTTGTGAGTGGCCTTTGACATGTTATTTTGGTGTTCCCTCTCAGGATCTGGAAGTCCAGAAAGAGCAATATTGGGCAAACTAATCAAATTCCTTTTAGCCTCTGAAAAACTCTGATATTTCTATTTGAGCTGTCTGGATTTCGCTCTTGCCTTCACAAAGCTGGTTTGCTTGGCTCAGGCAGCAGCTACTGAAGGAAAATGCCAGTATTTGAAAGAAGGAAGGAGCAGTTTGCTAAACCTTGGTGCTTCGGTGAGGAGGTAATCTGCTCCTCTGCCTTACTCACCTTTTCAACAAAGAGGGTAATAGGGATATGTAGGCAAAATCATATGTTGGGTGTTAGGAGGATCATAGACATTTTCTTGCCTACCAGCTGATTATATCACCACTGTATTTTTAAAAGTCTTAAGCACAGAGCGACTTGGCTAGGAGCCACTCCAAAGATTCAGTGCTAGACAGAGAGATGACTTCATGCTCTAATCTTTGCTCTTCTTCTGACCTTAATTTGCTCCATCATCATGAACTGTTTGTATAATTTCCCTTGGGCATAGGTTCTCCAGGAGTCGAACGAGCACTTAATTGTAGAGGCGAGCAGGAGGAAACATCCCTGAAGTTTCCCTGTCCAGCCAAATGGTGGCCAAAGATGAATGAAATGAAATTTATCACCTAGGGGTGTCTTCTGCATGTATAGCATGAGCTGCTAGTAGGAACTGACTCCTTTTTACATCGTCCTCTTCTTCCAAGTCTCAGATGTCACAGGATTTCCTAGATCTGGTGATTCAGCTTTAGATTTTCATCAACTTGAGCCCTGGCAAAGTGGACAAGTAGGGTGAAAGACTGTTTCCCCGGAGGACATTTCATCCAGGTGTTTCATCCTGACCATGACAGGGTGCTCTTCTTCACAGCATCTGCAAGGGGCAGCTGCATCTGGAGTCCAGACATTCAGTTTCAGCTCTGGTTGAATTTGTGGATGATCTAGGCAAGAGATTTTTTTAAAAAAAAGGGATGAAAGAACCCCGAAAGATTTGGCAGGGAATTAGTTTCCACTTAAGAGAAGAGATACGCTAGGAATAGTACAGAGGGTAGAGGGTGGTCTCTGGGGAGGTAAGAAAATAGAAAGGAGAGGAAAAAGGAGGATCCTTAAGGAGATGAGGCCCTAGCCTTAGCTATGGAAAAGGGTAATTTCCCAGTATAGACAGATAATAGGGATGAGGATCCAGGGAGCGTTGCAGCTGGGCCTGAGATTCAGCCTGGCGAGCCAGCGAAGAGATCACAAATGCTTTCCCTCTCCTTCTCGCCTCTTCTTTCCCAAAGTTTAAAGTGTACCTGTTAAGTCCCTTATCAGAAGTTTGTGCTGAGAACTCTTATCTGGATTTTACAGGCAGCTCCTGGCACCAGACCAAAATCGGAGGAAAGCATTTCATTCTTCTCCAGTTGTTAAATGAAAGCAACATTATAAGCCAACAATATTATTCTCATTAATGGGAAGGGACTGTTAATGATGGGAACATATGTGTTTGGCTTTCAAATGAGACTTGCCATCTATTCCTGCTTCTGACCTGGTGCAGCTTAGCAGGGCTAAATCGCTTTTCAAAGCTGAACAGAATGAACCTTAATGCAGGCATTAAAAACACGTTTATTTGATCTGCTTGGACCCCGCAGCCCAGCCATCGCTGATGGGGGGCTTGGACTCACCCGGACAGGGGAGAGGAGCATCCCACAAGACAAGTGCTGTGCTCCACAGCGTCTGGGTTTGTTGGTGTTTTTCCTGTCATTCCCCCCAGCTCTCCCGGTTTTTCTCTTCCAAACGTAATTGAAAGTCATTCTTTTAACTTTATTTATTTATCGGCTTGATACATTTGAAATTGCAGGCACCTTCATCTCAGCATTCATTTCCTTGCCCTTTAATGTGAACCTGACTCAATTCCCCACCTCCTTCAAAAGCTCTTTATTAGTTCTGCAGCGTTTTCCCCCCACCCTTCCTTCCTCTCCCTAATTTCTCCTTCATCCTCAGCTGCAGCAGAGACAAGCAGCCCAGCAGCTCAGGGCCAGGCTTGCCTGGCGATGCCCGGCAATGGGGTGGTATTACCCCGAGTCCGTCGTGATGTAGCTGAGGGAGAAGGCAGCCCCAAAACAGCTCTCCCCAAGACGTGTTGCTGATGAAATCACCACTACACTGCATGGTGGAGGAGCCCACCTTTCTCCTCCCTTCACAAGATGTGGGGGCTCTCTGCCCCCACGTTAGGGGGGCAGCTGGGTCCCTCTACCCCTCCTATCGGTTGTAGTGTGCCTTCCTTCAAACGGAGCCATTTTCATACCCTTTTTTCCCCCCTCTTTGCTACCAACCCTTCAGTTCCTGAACCCACAAGGCTCCTGCCACGAACGGCAAGCAATCCAGCAGGGAGGCCAGCAGAGGAGCAGACTGCAGAGAATAATTCAAAACAAAAGCCAAAAGGTCCTTTATCTCCAGCTTCCTTTACGTGGAAGGTTGATGTTAATTTTCTTCTCTTCCAGCTGGGGAAACTGAGGCTTGGAGCAAGGAGGTGATCTGCTCAGTGTAGCTGGGATTATAACCCAGACGTATTTTCCATTAAATACCTCGGTCTCCCACAGCAGGACCCGAGGTCCAGCTACCGAGCACCATGGGGTTATTTCTGCAAAGCTCTGAGCTCTGGCCCTGCCTGGCTCTTCCCAGGCAGAGAGTTGAAGCTGCCTGCAGAGAAAATAAACAACCTGCTTTGGTTTTGTCTTGCTGGGAGTTGAGTTGCTTTTTTGCCTTGTCACCGAGATGTGGCGATTAAAGAGATCAACTGTGGGGCTTGGGGCACAGTGGAGAGGACCCAGACGCTTTGTGAGCTGTCACCTCACACTGTCGGGGTGAGTCTGGTGCAGAGGAGAGCTGTGATAAGGCAGCTGCGTGATGGGACATTGTGCCTAAGGCATTGTGAAAGAGCCCATGAACCTCTTCTTACTCATGAAAATGGCTCCTTTATTTTATTTCATTTTGGTTTATTTTATTTTTCTTTATTTATTTTATTTATTTTTGTCCTCCCCCCCAAGCCTATTTTCATCCCCTTATCTTCACCAGTAGTTAATAGATTAATGCATGTCTGGGGAAGATAAATGCACTTTCAGATCTTCAAAAGGCGAGGCAGCCTCTGAAACCAGTGTTTACAACCTCTCTGGCTGGTGACAAGGCAGTCGGGCAGTGTGACATGACCTTCAGTTCAGCCTCCAAGGTCAAGCTGAGATGCAAATCCTGGTCCCCAGGAGCAGAGTGGGTACCAGAGCTCCCAGTAGCATGGCTGGACTGGTCAGCCATGCAGTATTTGGGTTTACCTCTATTCTCTGCCAGGGCAAACTCCCTCACCTCTGCCTGCTCTCTTTCCTCAGGCACTGAACGAGAGTTTGGGGATGGAGAAGGAAAGAGAAAGGGAAGATGGAGTCACGGGGAAAGAGCAAGCCAAAACTCTCCAGGATTCAGGACTCTACAGATATTGAGACTTTTACTCAGCCCTAAATCCTGGATCTGGACACACCGGTTAGAAGATGTCCAGCTCCCAATGTGGAGTGCCACTGCTGTTCTCCACCAAAGGCCAGATCACATCAGTTCTTGCACTCCTTGAAGCTCTGAAGTCCGATATAGGTCTGTCTTAGCCATCCTTGAACACCCCATTATGCATTAGGATAGTCACCCAAGGGTCCGTGATTCTGACTCTAGCCTGAGTTTTCCAGACATGCTTTAGCTATGTGGCTGAGTCACATTCAAAATATTGACTTTTATAGATTCCCTGGGTCCCAAGGTGGCTTTGAAATACCCATCCTTGTGTTTGCACTTCACTCCAGCTCCTTCGCTAGCCATCAGGAGTCACAGTTTGGCATCCTTGGCTGCCATCTTGCCTGATGCTGCCGAGAGGAGGAGGGCTGGAGGCTGCAGGTTACCCAGGGTCGGGAGGAGCAGGGCTTGTGTTTACAGAGCTTAAGTGGTGGCTCCAGGGTGGGAGAAAATGTAATTCTGTTTGAGCAGTTTGCAGGCATTTCAAAGCTCGTCCCTGTGAATTAGGGGCCGAGTGAAGTCATTAAACCCTAATCAAAAGCAGCTAATCAGGAATCAGTGGGAGATCTTCCAATTAATCGCGGCTGGAGCTAGTGGAGCTGCGGTGCTGGCGGCTGGGGAAGGAGGATGGCAGTAGGGAATTAACAGCAGCGCAATGACTTTGCCACTGAGACACTCCAAGGGACCTGTGCCAGCTCAGAGGGACATGTGGTAGGGCTGGGGACCTCAAAAGTACTTAGGGGACCTCGGAAGACCTTGCTACTTAGGAGTTCCCTATGATTTCAGAAAGGTACTTTGAACCAGCTGTGGCTTTGTGGATATTCTGCTGACCCACCGTGACGGAGGTCTTACAAGGCTTCTCTGCCTTTTGGAGGGGGAGAGCAGCTCTCACAAACAGTTGTTAGCAGAGATCCATTACCCCAGATATCTTTACATCTGAGAATCTCCAAACACTTTACAGATTTCATAGGTAAATATCAGCATCCTGACTTTACAGGGAACTGAGTGACATGCAAGAAGTGCCATGACATCCCAGACTTTGCACGGGCTTTGTCTGCAGCCCAGTGAAGATTTAACTGCAGTTGAAATAATGGTTTACGCGCTGGATGCAAAAATCATTCTTGGCTGTGTTGTGATGCCCTGCAAGAGAAGGCACACTCAGCTGATGTTTTCCTCTTCTGCTGACTCATGTGAACAGCGAAGGTCACAACCAGTCTCTGTGGGCAGTAACTGTTGGACAGTCGATAACTTCCCACAACCCCTAGGCACTCATCTTCTGATGGGACCATTAATGGAAGCAGCAACGTTTGCATTGCACGGTCTCCTAAATTCAGCCATGGTCATGGTTTCCCACCATACCCTTCTAGACCTGAAGTCTTTCTCCTCATCACCCCCGAAGTCCACAGGCAGTTGTATCCCATAAAAGCAGACAGTGTGTGGTGTGGAGAATTAGGGTGTAGGAAGGTGCTGCGACCCCTGGGCACCTCTTGTGCCGTTGGGTCACTGGAACACAATGCCGCTTTGTGTTCCTTTCTATTTTACGATAAAAACCCTCAAGGATGTGGTAGTCTCCTCACACCGTTAAAAGCATTTGGGGAAGAGCAGAGGTATTCTGCTGCTTTTGGAAATTCCCTCGCTTCCCGCTCCAGAGAAATGTCTCTCTTCATAAATCTTATTGTACCTATAAAATCCCCTCCTGTTCTTTAGCTCCTGCTCGACTCCCTCTAACGTGACTGTTACACTATTGCATTCAGGCTGCACTATAAAAAGAATAAAGTGCATTGTGTCGGATCGAGCACGGCTGTAAATCCTTGCCAGGTTGGAGTCGACACAAATTGAATTCTATCATGGCTCTTCTTCGGAGGGTTTGCCGACTACCTTTTAAATTTGCCAGCGATGAGACGCAATTTAGTTTAAGTAACTAAAGTGAAAAGGTACACAACATTGTTGTAGGGCATTAGCTGCTGAGGTTCAGCTCTGTAGGAGCAGGGAAACTTCTCTGTCGAAAAAACATTACTCAGAAATGCAGATGAATGCAATCAGCGTGCCTGAGTTCACTTTTGCAGATATGATCTTAATATTTAAACCCCAAGAGACAAATTTTCTGGAAAGCCCACCTCCTCCCTAGACAGCAAAGTGACAGCAAAGTGACAGCCAAGTCTGATACAATTCCCCGGTGCCTGAAATATTGCTGTTCATCTTCGCACCCCTTTTCGTGTGTGTTCCAGGGGGAAGCGGTGTTCATGAAGGTTTTTCACCTCGGTTGAGACAAAGATTTTTAATCCAGGTCATAGTCTAAACCAATTCCTGCTTTATTGCATAGCCCCACAAATAAACACGATGGCATAATGGAGGAGGGATGAGGACTGTCTGAGGGTCTCCTGTACTGGCGTTGTGACCAGTGGACTTTGCTGTGGAGCTGCGGTGTGAGAAACCTCCTGACTGGGACTGGACCTGGGCCGACGTTGAAATGAAGAAAGTATGCTTTCGCAACTCCTTTTCAACATCTTCCTGGCAAGCTGTGATGGTGGGCAGTTTGGGACTACCAAACATCCCTGCAGACCTGGCCTGTCCCCCTCCAAACCTGGGCTGCAGCAAATCTTCATCCCTGCTGGTGGGACTGGGGGATTTCCAGGGGTCTGAAAACTTCTTAAACAGCATCACTTGCCCTGTTGCCCTCCAGGCTCTTAAAACTAGCATATCAAGCAGCATGAGTGAGGAGATCAAGCATTACCAGGGCACCTCAGTTCTCCCAGGCCTTTTCTTTCTGACTCGGACACATCTTCCCTTCCCCATGTGTTGGCTTCCAGCAGGCGGAGGATGATTTGCCCCCCACTGCAATGTGCGTAGAAATCTTCTAGTGTAAAATTGTCCAAGTGTTGTCAGAAGGATGGCATCCCTTGTGACAACTGGTGTCACTCTCTTCTCTCCTCTGGAAGATTGTTTCCCCACAAGGTTTTGTTTTCTGATCTACCTGCTGCTTTCCTCATCGCCTCTGCGACTGTGCTGAGCTATTGATTTCTGCCGTGCTCATTTTGTAGATTTGGGGAAGGGGGAGAGATGCCTCAAGGGAAGGTCAGGATAAATTGGCAATTTGTCTCTGCCTTGGCTTCTGCATCCCTTACTCGAGGTCTCCATTGCATCCTTGTCCTTGTTGCAATTTTTCTGCCAAATGCCATTTTTACCCTCCTCACAAGTCCCGGGAGAGCTGTTATTTATGGCTGGTGGAACAAAACCAAATGACACAAGCTGGTTCCCAGCCTGCAGGAGGATATCCATCAGTAGGGGCTTTAGAGAAATCCTTTTGTTTAATTATGGGATCACTCATGTTCTCTTCAGTCTCTTGCCCCTCCCGGTCTCCCCTTGCATCATATCAGTGAGAAGTCCAGGAGGTACTTCATTCTCTGCTGGCGACTGATGGTTTACTCAAACGATTTCTAGATGTTCTCTGTTCGTATTCCT
>NW_009597948.1:78451-81328 GCF_000690535.1 Cariama cristata | reverse complement strand
CTGCTGGTGCAAACCCTTCTTCACTGCTCAGAATACTTAATACCTGGGAGGAGAGGGCAAAGGGTCACCCACTTCACAGTCAGTTTGGGAACAATAAATATTATTCTATGAATATTTTTACAAAAGGACATGCAGTGTCCCTGTTTTCTATCTTCTTCCCCTCCTATGTAATCAAGATTTTCTTTTACTAAAAAGTAAAACAAAGACCCTAAGGGTTTCATTGAATGAGCATGAGAATCATTTTTAGCAAATCCTTCCCTATTTACTCTATTTCTGCTATGGCAGATGCCTCAAACCATTTATTTTTTTTCCCAGAACCCAGACAGAACTGTCTGGAAATGCATCTTGAAGTAGACTGAAGTTTGTCCTCTGTGGTTCTGACCCTGGTAAGTCACCTACCAGTGAGAACGTGCAGGTAAAAACAACCTTTGGGTGAGCCCTGCACAGGACTGAATCCAAGACCGACCTCTCCCCGGCAGACTTTGTTTATGAGGGTCGGGTAGTTAGGAGAAGGAGAAGCAAGTATTTCTTGTCTGGACCTCTCAGAGCCAGAAAAGTGGACTGTGCTGGATGGAGCAAGGATATTCAGTTTCTCTGAGGCACTGACATCTCCTAGGTGGTGATACAAGGCATCAGGAATGGAAATGCACTTCTTTAGGAGGGGGAAAAGCCTATGAGCTCAGACTCTACAATAATTCACCTGGTTTTGTGTCGGGCCTTGAGCCCCAGGAATCCTTTCCAGCTCTGCTTTGCATTTTGCGAATTGTTTCTAGAAATGACCAGTTTTCATGTACATGTCGCAGTGTGATGAATGACCGAGGACGATCAGCGAGGATATCTGTCTCCACCAAGGCTCTGTGAGTCAGCTACCCCATGTCTAGCTGCTACTTTTCTGCCTTAAAAGCCTCAATATTCTCCACTCAGCTCACCTTCCTGCTCTTCCCTGGTCTCCAGATCCATTAGTCTGTCTGGGCTGGTACCCATTAAACTGCTGAACATGGGCTACTCCACGCAATCTAATCAGTGCTGCAGCTATTAAGAGCAGAAATAGTAAGAAACCGAGTCACTGGTGCAGGCAGTCTGGCACTTGGATTAAGAGAGAAGTTTGGTGAGGGCTTGTCATTGTTTGTGGAGAACCGCAGAAGCTGCTGCCGACAATATTTGATTGCCCTGACAGTGGTTATTAATAAATAGTTTGCTAATGTGAAACAGCAGTATTCCTGGACCCAAGAGTCTGAGTTTCGCAAGGTGTACAGTACCAGGGGTCTCTGTGGCACCTCCCGAATGCAGACAGCTTCTGCAATAGGGGAATATCGCTACCTTACACCCGCAAGTGGGGAAACTGAGGCACAGGGTTTCAAACATTTGGTGCAAGGTCGCTCAGGCAGTCTCTGATACAGGCACTGCCTCCGGCAACTAGATCTGCCTGTCTGCTAGAAGGATCATCCCTTGACTGACACGCATTTTATATTGGCACATGTATTTTTTTTCTTGTACAATTTACAACAAGGATTTCCAGAGTGTTTTTCCTGCTGCTGCTGCTGGTGGTACTGGAAAAAACCCCCAAAGCCCCCAAAGTTTGGGACCATTTATTTTTTTAGTGCCCTGGATGGGATATGTTATACTGGGGAGGAGGTTTGGGGTTTGTTTGAGATGCAACTACCCACAGCGAAGTATTCTCTTGTCAGGGCACATCGGTTGGGCATGCGAGCTGTCCTGCTTTGCACCACCAGTGCAACTCTTGTTTTAAAGTGTAAATGAGGCTGCAGGCAGGAACTAGATGGAGAGGCCTTGATTTCGTGTGCCTTAAAAAAACCATGCTGAGCTAACTATGATTAGAAGCATGCTTGTACAGCTCAGCACAAGCAGAGCCCAGTGAGGTTTCCTGGGCTGAGGGCAGTAATTTTGTAATTACTAGGTCTGATGGGAAGACAGAGTGGAATCTGCCTTTTATACTGAATTTTCACCCACGTTCAGAAGTTTACACTTAAGACCCAGCTGGAGACCTTTAGCCCTGAACCTCCTGGTTGTTCTGTGCCACCCTTATTCCTGTTTGGAAGCAGATTTATCTTAGATTAGATCCTACCTTTTCTTAACTCTCTTTCTGTGCTTATTTGTTCAAATCATCTGTTAAGTTTCTTGGAATGAGACTTTTCAGAAAAGGATGTCTTTTTCTTTACATTGTGTGAAAGAGAGAATCTTAGTTGATGTCCCTCTGAAGGCAAGAAAAGCACTTTTACAAATCCCAACTCTACCTCTGGATAAAGTTCAAAGATTTGCCTGGACAGCAATCCTAGAAAGCAGCTCTTCTATCAACTTCTGCCCTTGGAAAAAAAAAAAAATTGCTTTCTCAGTTTAATTTGTTTTTTTGGTTCAGCAAGCAAACTGTGGAAAACTGGCCAAGAATTTTATTGGCATATCTAAGTCATAAAACAATAGAAAAATTAAAAAAGCTATTCACCCTTTTAACTGATATAGCTTATGCTGGACAAACTTTAAAACGTACACTTGGCCTTTATCTGGGTGTGCTTTAAAAACAATAATGGAGTGCTGAAATGAAGATGTTGGACAATAGGTGTGCTCCTTGCTTCAAAAGCTCCCAGGTAAGAATTTGCTCACTGGTGACATTCCATCCATCAGAGATGTCGAGGTTTTGTCACAGTTCCCAGTAGAACAAATTGTCACATAAATCAGAAAAGGTGGAGGCATTCAAGACATGAGATCTGGCTGCATTTCTTGTAAAACTAGGAGCTGCATGCTGAAAAGTTCTGGTTTCTGCCCCCTCATGTTAATTTAAAGAGAAATCAAGGCAGTTAATTCTCATTTTGGATGGGAAGAAACCTGTTCAGTGGATTGAAGTGACTGGATATTCCTCCC
>NW_009597948.1:76851-78408 GCF_000690535.1 Cariama cristata | reverse complement strand
CCCCTTCCCCTATTTGGCATGTGCACATGATTTAGTTATTTCACACTTGGCCTTTGGGAATTATTGGTATAAATCTCTTTGCACTGTGTGGAAATACATAACCCTTGAAGCCTGAAGAGATGTTTTTCTGGCCTCCCAGATGGTGCATGAGTTACCCTGCTGGCTGGCTGGCTTCTTTCACAGCAGACAGCCACAGCCCTAAGAGACTCTTACTGGAAAGGATGCTAATTGCTGTGACTGTTTATTTTTTTGTTGTTTTTAAGCACAGGGGTTTTTTTGATATTCAGTGTTTTTCTTAAACTCCTGCTAAGGGGCTGCTTACAGCTAATGGGCTGCTAAAAGCCCTCACCTCCAGCCAGAAAAGTTTTGAAAGATGTGCTGAGGGCTGTGGGATCAGATGTGCCCGGATAAACTGGGACTGGATTTCCAGGTGCTTAAAAACCACTGTCATAGACTTGACCAGTCTGAATCCAGCATGAAAATTAGCTGTTAGTTTAAAAGTCTTAATGAAGGCTGGAAACCTGCCTAAAAAGGCTCCTGTTTGGTGAGTGGTCCTGGATTTTTAAATGGTGTTCATTCAAGACCTTTTCACTCTTTGGGGAGTTTGCTCTGAATGCTTACACTGGAACTTGGAACTTTTCTATGGAACAGAAGTTGTCATATTTTCAGATTCAGAACACCCAAGAGTTTCATCCAGCCCATTTGTAATCCTTTCATTTAGATGGAATGAAGCGTTTCGTTCTGATAAGGTCAAAGCATGAAAATATGAATATATTAAAATATGTGTCAAAATGAAGGTAATCAAAATGAGAACTGCAGCAAACAGTGTTGAAATAATTCACTCGGTTTTTTTCCCCCCACTATAAATTTCAGCGCTGTGGACATATCCTTATGAAATTTTTTCATGGGAAAACTCTATTTTGCTAGTAGATAGCTGCCCTGACCAAAATAATAAGATCAACTCTTGGAAAAATACAGGCTTTGGGAGGGCGATGCTTGAGATTCCCTAGTGCTGCCATCAATCACATCCCTGTCTCCAGGCTCTCTGGCTGAGGAAACCCTGGCACTGCTGGTGTGGCTCCGAGGTCCCTGGAGACCTTTCAGCTTAGGGTTTGTGCCAGGGGCTGCTTGAGATCCTGAGATTTAATCCATAACTTTCCTCTGGCATGGCCATAAAGATCTGCTGGCATCCTCAGGCACCATCCCCAAAGTTGCATCTGGTGTCCTCTTCCCTGTAGGATAAGGCAGTTGTTCAAGAGGAGGGAATGTAATTGCAAATGAATACCTGAAAATTGATCCAGGCTGTAATCATCTTCTAGTATTTTAATTGTGAGTCTCTCCCTCCTGATTCCTCGGCAGTCAATCATTCCCTATCGAGTTGGCCATCTCTTCTCCCCTCTCTGCTTTGCCCCTCTTGGTTTGAGCTCCATGTGCATTTCCTAGCAAAACATGAACGCCGTGTCCTCTTCGTGGGTGCTCCCTGGCTCCTGTTTCCCACCCGCTAGCAGCGTTTCTATGCCGCTGTCATCTTCCACGGCGGAGGGGGGATCTATAAAA
>NW_009597948.1:67742-76805 GCF_000690535.1 Cariama cristata | reverse complement strand
GAAAGAGATAGTGGATAGGTGAAAAAAGATGGATGCCCCCCTCCCCAAAAAATAAAGAAATACGGGCAGAAAATGAAAGAGATTTAAAGCAGCTATCAATCGGTGGCTGTTCCAGCTTTAAGAGCTGTTGAAACAACATAATAAAAGGCAATAAACGAGGGATTTATGACCTACCTGCTGGAAATAGCTTGCTGCATCTATTGTGTGGGGTGAACACAGTGTGCAATGCTGGAGGGGATCGGTGCCCGCCTGCCCGGCGTGCACATGCGGCCGAACCAGCAGCGCCTTTACGGGGCCGTGTACGTGATGGCTCTGCCCTCCGGTTTCTCCCTCCATCTTCATCCTCCATCTTCATCTCCTCCCCTGCTCCTCAGCCCTCTGAACCCCCATATTTATGGGCTTGGCAGTTTATGTTTTAAAGACTCGGTTTTCTTCAGTTTGAGTAGTAAGCCCAAGACGGTTTGTTGTGATCGATGGCAGCAGGCTGGAATTTTAAGGGCCAGGTATTTTACCATAGGGGCTGGACCCTCGAGCTAAATCTTCAAGTCAGGCAAGGTGAAAACATACAATACTGCCTACGGCAGCGTCGAGAAAGGCTTGTAAACTGCTGGCACATATTTAAATTGCAGGAAAATCACTGGGGTGTGGGGGGGAATACACCTACAAACAAAACCAAGCGGAGAAGAAGTGAGCGACTAAACATGGAGATTTCTAATGCCTTCTTCAAGGCTGAAACTGTCCTTTTAAAGTAAAAACAACCTTCCCTCCTTCCTCAAACCCACAGAGGGTTAGAACTGCAGACATTAGCACAAAAACATAGTTGGGCAGCACGTGTCTGGTGCAGGGTCCGGGCTATCGCGCCAGCAGTAGCCTTGCATGGTTTAAGGAGCACTGACATAGGAGAGCTACAACCCTGGAGATCTGAGGAGACTAAATGGCTGGAAGATGGTCCTCTGGGTGTGGGGAATGGGCATTTACCCTAGAAACACACTTGCAGAAGAAAGTGTCCCGTCTTTCCCCGTCCTGGATGAGAGCGCAGGATGTGCTGGGTGTTGCTCTGCTTCGTTTCGAAGCCCTGGCACAAAGCCTTCCCTTGTGATTCGTTTTCCCCTCTTTCTTCCTCAGAAAGAGTTTTAACCTCCTGCCTGTCATTCTTGCTTTCCGGCCACGAGTTACATGCTTTTGTTTTGCAAAGCACAGTAAATCTTAATGGTGACATGAGAAGCTCTGGCATATCCGATGCTGTTTGTTCTTTCGGAGGAAGGTGGGGAGAAAAGCGAGCGGGCTGAGAGGGGTAAATCAATCCACTTTTATAAAAAGAGAGATGCAGCATGGCACAATGCCATAATCCAATGGAGCCAGTGTGCACCGGAGAGACAGATCTGGGACGGAGAGAGGAGGGGTGGCAGGGCTGCAGTAATGCTGTGTCCCTCTTAAATCCCCAGCATGGAACAAAGCCCTTGTTAGCAAATAAGGATGGGGGAGTGGTAGCAATAAGCTAAATAAATGCCCTTAAATGCAGTTGTCATAAAGAGCTAGGAATCTGCATGAGAGCCCTTTCGTAAACACTTGGGGACAAGATTGTTCTAATTATAAAAGCCCAACCAGAGGGTCCAGCAGACATGAAACTATGGATTAATTCTTCTGCTTGAATGCCAATCTGCGACAGAGAGGCAGCAACTGCCTTCTCCCTCCCCTGCCCTGAAAAGTTTCAGATGCTGTTTATTTCACCATGCTTAGAAATGGCTCCCGTTAACAAAAAGGGGAAAGGGGCACAAAGACTGAGAAGAAATGGCTTCAGTGTGTTTGCCCTGTGAAGGGGAGAGCTGGCCTGCTGGACCTTATAGTCCCAGGGCTTCCCCCAGCATCTTCTTTGTGGTTCAGACGATGGGGATGTGCTCGTCTGTGCAAGAGCCTCTCCCAACTCTGTGTGTGCATCTGCAACAGCTCTTGTGCATCTCAGGGGGGTTACGGACCATGTCCACCCATTCCCCTTCCTTTCTCCCCCCTCAAATAGTTCCTGTCTCCATAAATGCAGCGAAAGGAAAAGAAAAGTTAAATGTTTGAGAGCTGCAGATTTGAAAACTGTCGGGAAAGGATCCGGACACCTCAGAAGAAAAACCAGCAATTTCCCTTCATTGCAAATTCAAGGGTCAGGTCCTCCCTAAGCTATGTCTCTATCAGAAAACATTTAAGATTGATTAAATAAAAAGGCATGACTTCTCTCAAACTGTTGTAATTTTAGGGTCGGCTTTCTAAAACTTCTCTTGGAGACTCCAAAGGTTGAAAAGTTCCTTCTTCCTAAGAACCAGAACGAAATGGCATGGTGCGAGCAGTTAGAAACTGCAAGGAAAAAAATTCTGCTTTTCTCCCCTGATCACAAGACCATCAAAAAGATCTTCAGTCTTTGAAAAGATGTTTTGGAAATTTGAGTGGGGAGCTGTTTCAGACCTTATGCATGGAGGAAGCCCTGCTGATGGCTGTGGAAGAGGGTCCTCCGTGCTCTCCAGGGACAGGTTCCCACCCCAGGCCAATATTTCTGCTTCCAGTTTCCCCCAGTGTTTCCTTCTCCGCTGCCGCCTCTGGGGATTTCCTTCATTTCAATTTTTCACTTCACGTGCGAAAAATGAAAACAAACCAAAACCCTACTCCTGCCCCAACCATTTCTCCTAGTCCACCTGCAGCAGACCAATTTTGAGGTAAGAAGTGTAAAGTTAATGGAAATTCTGTGAATTTACAAACAAGCATTCAGAGGGGAGAATGTGCCTATTTATCTCCTAATACAGTGGTTAAAAAAAAGTCTTTCTTTAATTGCATTTGGAATCTATTCTAACGATTTACCCAGGAGAGTGTTAAGATGTCAAGGCTTTTTCATTAGTAATATATTCCCAAACAAAATCTTTGTTAAGATAGGTTAAGGCAGTAAATAGACCATTAATTTACAGGAACATAATTAGTACCTTGCAGTTATTCATGAAAATAGCAGGATTTCTTTTGTTGTTATTCAAAGGCAAGATTTAAAACAAATATAGAATCAGCAGGTCAAAAAACACAGAGGCCAAAAAGCATCAAAGGTATCGATTAAAGTTTCAACAATAACCTTAACTCTGCCCCAGTACCCAAAATAACATAATTTATGCAAACAAAATGTGTTCTCCGAGTGGTAAATAATGAGCACAGAAAACAGCATCTGGAGTTTTGAGCAGATATCAATACATAGCTGTAAAATAGCTTGTTTTAAGGGCTGGAGACTGTATCTCATATATAAAATTGGAAACAGTATTTGAGGTATTTCTTTTCCTAAGACATTATTGATAATATTCGAATTTCCAATGAAAGTATTTTATTTATTATTATTTATTTAATTGACACTATTATCTTTGCAACCTTGGCATCATTTTGTTTAGAGAAACTGAAATAAAATGTTTTGTATGGTTAAGGTCCTCTACTTTAGATTCTCAGAATTTAAAAAAAAGATTGAAAACATTTCTCAATTCAAAATTATTTTTGATTATTCTTAATTTTAAATCATTAAAATGATGAAAATCTCTGCTGACTTCAGGCTGACCAAAAAACTAATTTTAAGTTTTTTTAAACCATTTTAAGTTTTTTTATATCTCCTATTTAGAAAGCCTGGTTTCACACGGTCCAGAAATCAGGTTTGAGACAATTTCTGCTTTTTCATCTGCATGAACTGCAACTTGCAGAGCAAAAAGGAATTTTCAAGGGTCAGGAGCTGTACTCATAGGATAGTAAGGCTATAAATCATGGGCATTGCTCAACAGGTAAAATATAAAAATACATTAGACAGCAGTTAATGTTGCAGTTATAAATAATAGTGCATTATCAAACTGAAAAAAGAAGCAGTAATAAGGTTATTGTGTGCTGGACCAAGAAGTTCAGAGTTCAGCTGCATCATGAGATGACTGTATTATCGCTTCCCAGACTAGACTTTTTTGTAGCAGCTAAAGTAAAAACAGAACAAATAAAATCTCGCTGAAAAGAAGGTAACAAGAACCATTTTAATTTCTTAAATTAACTTCCCTCACTTATTTGATACTGCTAATAATGTCGAGATGCTGTACAGATGGGTAGAAAATACCGTGTTTTCTTTATGGGAGTTTTGCCCGGTAGCTTCTCATTTAAATATCAAAATTATCTTTTTTTTTTTTTTTTTACATTGGAAAAATGTCTGTCAGAACAATTTCTAGAAAAAGGTCTTGGGAAACTAAACATTCAAAGAAATAGAATAATTTCCCTGTTATTTGCTTGAATTGCTTTTCCAATGACATTTAAAAGGAGCCCAAACTTCATCTTCACTCCTTAAGCCTTGTAACTCCCCCTGTTGCCATTGAATGAGAAACCAAAAGCATGACATAGGAATTGGGGAAACTGAGGCAGGGAGTGATTTCTCACTAGCTGAAGGCTGCAGGAGGAGGCAGCACCGTCACGCTCCTAGGCCAGGTCCCTGATGGCATCAGTGGTGGCATTTGCCAGTAACTCCCTTTCACCGCCGTGGGACTGATGAGGGACCGGTGAGAGACCGGCTCGGAGACCCCCCCTGGCAGCGTTGGCCGGTGAAGATGCTGGGATGCGAATTCTGGCTCTGCCTTGCCTGCCTTTGTTACCTCTAATCCCGACATGTTGACAGCAGGACAGACTCCTACTGGGACAGTGCTACAGCTTGACCCTGCAGATGGTAAGGATCTCGCAAAGTCTCCGTGTTGTAAAGCTCTGCTGCAGGGTGGAGAATTTTAATAAGGACAGGAAAAAATAGCGAGAGACAGGGAGAAAGGGATACATTGCAAAGAACCTGACCTTATTTCCTCAGAGTGTGTGACTAAATCACACTGCCAAAAATAGGTAAGTGATTTGCTTTGATGCTGTAGGATTTTGCTGATACCACTTTTGTTACACATATAAATATAGAGATTTAATATAATATTTCCCTTACTGCAGTGTCTTCTATTAAGACAGTGCTAAAGTCTTGAGGGCTGCTGTCTGTCTGCTGCTTTAAGCTGTGAGCTACAAGCAGAAACTTTTTGGCTCTGCAACTAATGTGCTGCTGGCCTTCAGGAAAATGCACGAGAAATTTCTTCCAGGAGGGATGTTTAGTGTCAAGCATTGTCCATTCCTGGTCCTCTGAGATGGTCACTCCAAAACCAGTCAGAACTTCCTTGCTGATTTGTTATGAGTGACTCCTTTGAAAAGTTTTGGTCCCAGTCTCCCCAGTTTGTACAATGGGGAGGATAAAACTGATCTGTCTCTGGATGGCCTTAAGCAAATTGGCCAGGTAAAGGATGGAGGTAGCTGTGAGCTGCCCAGGTGTGGGCACTATGAACCCACACAGGTGATTAAGAGGAGGCCAGTCACTGGTGGTGCATCCCAGAGGTCGATACTGGGGCCAGCGTTGTATCACGTCTTCATCAACGAGCAGAGCCATGGCACAGAGAGCACCCCAGCAAGGGTCCAGATGACACAAAACGGTAAGAAGTGGTTGATAGACCAGATGGTTGCGGCACCATTCAGAGGAACCTTTATGGAATGGAGATCCAGGTTAGCAGGAATCCATAAAGTTAAATAGGGGAGGAGTAACCCTGTCCCTGGGGAGGAATGAGCCCAGGTACCAGCACATGCTGGAGGGCAGCTTTGCAGAGAAGGACGTGGGAGTCCAGCTGGGCACCAGGTTGACTATGAGCCACCAACGTGCCCTCGTCTGGGGACACGGGGCAGAGCGTGGCCAGCAGGCAGAGGGAGGAGGTCCGGCTGCTCTGCCCGGCCCTGCTGAGACACATCTGGGTGCTGGACCCGGGACAGCCTGCTCCAGCATCAGCGGGATGAGGTGACGGTTTTTTTTTTGGTTCAGTGAGTCTATTATACGGGGATCGGAGAGAAAGCAAAAGCCTAGACTTTACCGTAAGCTCCTCCGGAGGGCTTTAGCTCAGCTCTCCCCATACCTGAATCCTTTTTCCATTTCTGACTGAGCTGAGAGTGTCGGCTCTGCTAGGCATCTGAGGCTTGAATTGTACAAATGGAGAGAATTATTTAATACTAAACAATTATTCTGTTGCATAAAACTCTTGCATTTGTTTACTGAGGAGTCTATGCTGAATGCAAACCTTCAGACAGAACTGTCAGGGAGCAGGAGAAAAGAGACGGGGGTTTATTTAAATTCAGAGCAGAGTGTCTCACCAGTACCCATTTTTTCTCTTTTATTTCCTTCCATGCTTTCCCTTTCCCTCGTTCTCTTCCACTTTTCCTTTTATTTGGTAGACAGAGGTACCACACTCTCCACCTCTGGGTGGACTCTGAGGGTTAGCTGTAGGTGGGGAAACTGAGGAAATGACCACGGTCTGAGGACTTTGGTTTCCCAGGCTCCAGGGATGTCTCTGCTCCTCCTGGCTGTCTGGGAAAGTCCGAGAGGATGCTGCTGCTCTCCCCCATCTCCTACTGACTCCTCACCTTTGGGAAAGAGCACCACGGGCTCAGATGAACGGTGCTCCTTGCAGAGAGCTGTGTAAATAAAGGCTCCAGCTGGGGGATGCCAAGAGCTGGTATGCCAGGGACTGCCAGTCTGTCAACATAACCCAGCTCCTGATGGGCCCTGTTTTGTTGAAACAAGTTCTTGCGGTGGACCGAGTTTATCTCTAAGTCACTGGATTTACACCGGAGATCTAAACAGCCCGGTAAATCTGCCACCGAAGCACTGGAGTAGCATTTATCTGAGTGTCCCTTTGCGCAGCTGGGGATTCTCCGAGCACCGCTCAGCCTGGACGTGACTCTCTGCCCATGCAGCAGGCAGGCTGTTTGGCTCAGGGGGACTCTTAGCAACCATAAAATGTGCCATTAACCCCCCCGCTTCCTACTTCAAACTGTCTCATCAGGCTCCCAAGCTAGGGAAACGTTACAGCTGTGAAGAGATGAGCATGCTGTTTCCAGCCTGCAGCTGCAAGCCAGCTACCCAAGGAAAAACCAGTGTTTAAAAATCAGAGCTCTTCCCTCATCGCTGCGGTCAGCCCCTGCCCGCCGGCCACCATGTGCCGTCAGATAAGCTGCCTGTTGCATCCCCTCGCCTGCCGGCAGCCTCCTCGTACCCGTTCTGGGGGGACAGAGCATCTCGCTGTGGTCCTGGTGCTGAGCAGATACAAAAGCACTAAATTAATTTTCATAGAGTCTTTCGGTCAAGCAGCTCAAAGCCTTTTAGAGACTTTAATTGAGCCTCGGAGTTAATGAAGCCTTACTAACGTGCCTACTGGATAAAGGAGTGTTTATTATCCCCTGTTTTACAGAGGTGGTGCAGAAAGCTGGGCAAGTTGCTGTGTGGGGTGGGTTAAGGTTTTTTTTGCCATCAAAACTAATCATGAATCACAAAATGGCTTGCCTTATCAAAATAAATATTTTCAGCAAGTTCTGAATACAGCAGGATTTTTTTCCTCCTGGTTTCCTAAAGAAATTGCCAAAAAACTTTGGAATCGAAATTAATCTTTTGCCTCCGCAGAACTTTCTCCTGCAAACTAAACCAACTATTCTAACTCTCTTGAAAGCAGCGGTAGCCCAAGAGGAGAGGTCGTCTGTGTTCAGAGGTTACCGACCAGCCTCTCAAGAGATGTCAAGTCAATGCTGCGTTAAATAGGAGAACTAAATGACTTCCAAAAACCATGATGGGCCACCTGTCCCCCAAAGAGTCCCAACGTCCCAGGCTCATCCTTCTCCAGCATAGCCGGGGTGTTCAGGGGCCACGTGTGTGCGAGGGCTCGATCCTGCAATGCGTGTCACACTGATGGTGGTGAAGAACCCTCCTTCCTCAATCATCTGCATGTAATTTCTTGGTACTGATGGCCAGGACCGTGCTGTAACCACCTGGCCAAATGCAAACTTTCTGTGTTTTGCTGCTCCCTGCCAGCCCTTGCCAGAGTGAAAGGCATTGCGGAGCAGCGAGTCTTCCCCGAGCAGCGATGCTGGTCAAACACGCTGACCTCAAACCATTTCAATCAGTGCCTTTCAAAGGGACTCTTGTTCTTCAGAGTTAAAGCTCAGAAAGCTTGTTTAAAACATGCCCCGTCTATATTTTTAGCTCCGGCTGCTGCAGCGTGACCCCCCATGCGGTGCTCGCCGGGGCTGAGCAGTTCCCTGCACCCTGCCTGGCTCCTGCCTCCATCCCTGCCTCTCCCTGGGACTTTGCTTAAAAATTGTATTCCCTTTGCACAGCCCTGCTCCCCACGTCTAGTGTGTGTGGGGTAAAGGGAACTCAGGCTGCCCAGCATTTTTCAGGTGAGGAGGTTGTGGGAGCCTACATGGAATCAATAAAATGGACCAAGTGGCTAAGACATGTACCCTGCTTCTCTGTTTTTCCCTGCCTGATTTGAAGAGTGACCCTTGCCAGGCTCCCGATCGCTCATTTTTCAGCGTGGGCATGAGCAGAACACAGCCATGGGATGCCATCGAGTGGGCTGGTCCAAGCTAAGGGCTTTGCAATAAGAGTTGAGAGAAGTGTGCAAACCACCCTGACCTAGAAAATACACAGGAATCACAGGGAAAGGCCTCTCCACAAAGAAATCCTTGTTTTTCCGTAAGGACTAAAACACCTGCATGGACATCGCTCCCCCAGTTCTCCCTGCGGGGCTCCCCAGCACCAGCACCAGCACCACAAACAGTGCACGCAGCGGCGAGCCTCGGCCCTGCACGGGGGGCAGAGAGCTTGACAGGGCGAGAAAGCATGGAGCAAAATGAGTTTTCCCACACCTCAGTGAAGACTTGACATTGCCTTTGGGCACACATTGCGTTAGGATCAGCCCTCCCATCTCCATCTGCTCTTCCCGCTGTGGATTTCCTTTAGGATTTCAAGGAAATCCTTCGTATCCATTAAAAAAAGAATAATTATATATATACAGGTATGCATAGATATCTAAAATTAAAGTCTGCGATGCTTTCTGGTTGCCCCAGGAGCGAGCAGGCTGCATCCTCATCCCTGCAGCTCTGCAACACCCTCCTGGCACTCCTGAAAGCAGAGCTGGGGAGGGGGTTTGGGGGGGCTGCTGGCCCGACTTCGGTGGCCCTAGGAGC
>NW_009597948.1:67148-67663 GCF_000690535.1 Cariama cristata | reverse complement strand
ATGCAGGGATGCTGAGGGACGCGCAGGGAAGTGTAGGGACGCTCAGGAATGTGCAGGGATGCTCGGGGATGCTCAGGGATGCACAGGGATGCTCAGGGATGCTGAGGGAAGCACAGGGATGCTCAGGGACGTGCAGGGATGCTCAGGAAAGCGCAGGGATGCTCAGGGACGTTCAGGAATGCTTAGGGATGCTCAGAGCCACTCGCTGTGGTTTTTAGGAGCAGACTCAGTTTCCTCCAGCACCGGCAATTTCTTGCACTGGCCTGAGTTTACCTCTCTGGCAGTGCTGAGGTTTGTTGGCCTTTTCCTTTTTGCAGTCCTTGTGGGGAAGAGATGCAGGGTTGTCTGATCCATTTGGCCAGACAAAGCTGTTCGGGATTATTTCAGCTGAATCTCTCTGTATTCTGGAAAATCATCACTACTCGATTGAGAAAGCATCCGACTTCTAAAACATAAAAGCCTCCTGAAACAAGCATTAAGTTCCCAGACAGTCCGTTCCCCCCCCCCCCCCTTCA
>NW_009597948.1:59043-67035 GCF_000690535.1 Cariama cristata | reverse complement strand
TTTTTTTCTTTTTGTGGTGATTTTAAACACCAATTCAAGTTCAATTTTCAACTTCAGAAAAGCTCTAGGGGCTTTGCCAGAACCACTGCAGTAGGAATTGCACTACCACTAAATATAGAAAGAAAATTTTGGCTGAAATACAGGCTTGGGTGCATTTTGGCAGAAATCTCAGTGTTTTCCTCACAGCGCTGGCTCTGCGTGGAGTAGAATATTCCCAGGAATAGATGTGCATGGCACTTGGGGCTGGTGTTCTGAAATGTGTAGGGTAAGTTTGCATCACTGTGCGGGGAGTTAGCAAGTAGAAGACAGCTGAACTCCGATTTTATGTCCTGTGAGATTCCCAGGGCTTATTTCATTCCAAAGTGGAATAATTTTTTTTTTTTTTCCCCTCTCTGTAAAAACAGAGAAATATTTGCATTCAGAATGATTATTGTCAGCATTAAACTGTTTTGGCTTTGGTAGTTGATAAGCTCACTCTGACACTCACTTCCATCTTGACTTTTAGAGTCTTTCAGAAGTGATAATGTGGTAAGAGTCCAAAAAAGAAAGCCAAAATAAATGGCAAAGTAGGACTGTATAATTCGGAATTTTTTTTTTTAAAAAAAAGCAATAAAATGTAAGTGGAATTGTTATACCCCTGCAAACCACTTTGCATTCATTGAATAGCATCCACTGCCTGAAAAATCTTCTGTGGAGTAACTTTTGACCCAGCTGTGCTCAGATTTCCATTTGCGATGGAAAGAGCAGCATGCATATGTAATCTTCAGGTCAGGATGAATTGTAATTTATAATATTACTTATAAATTGAGGTATATTTATATGCAAATATTTGCATATAAACATGTACGTATTTATAGCTGAATTTACAGTTAAATTTTTTCAGCTGCTCAATTACTCTTTAACAGATGTGATGTCTGTGGGCTGCCCTGCCGGTCAGTTGTTCGGGGGGTTCATTTCCTTCACCCCTTCCCTAGAAGACAGCTATACTGGGTGTAGCGGAGAAGTGGGAGGCAGAAAGGGGTGCAAGGGGACTGCAGGGATGCTCTGAGGCTTTGCTGTTTAAAACAAGGGGTTAGGGTTGCTTGCTTCAGGTACACAGTGTGTCTTATGGCAGATACAGCGATGCCATTAGGCAAATAAGTTGGTCTGAGCTATGCAGATAAGGCTGGCAAGGGGCTGCCTGAGCCTTCCCAAGGAGCAGTTCTTTGAAGGAGTTTTGAGGCACTGGCCCTGCTGGAAAGAGATATGAAGGACCTTGAAAATTAACCAAATGAAGGCCTGTCCCCTAATACCTCTAAGTTTAATTTTATCGAGGAAGTTTCTGGTGCCTGAGGACAGCAATAACCACTCCCTGCAGGATGCTCACGTGGAGGGGAAGGCGGCTGCCCTGGGGTGGGCTCCTCTTGCTCCGCCACACCGGCTCCGGCTCTGTCGCCCACCTGGCTCACCCCTTCCCCAGGACACACAGCATACCCCAGCTCTCGCCATCAGTCTGTGCTTACAAAGTGAGAGCGATTGAGGGGTGCACGCACGTGTGTGCACGCAAAGGAGAATTTGTCTCTGCAGGAGAGGTGTGCACCGGTGTGCTCCTACTTGTGCAGCTGTTTTGGGATTTGGTTCTGCTCATCCGTGCTGCCTCGGTGGGAGTGCGCCCTTCCCTGTGATGTAGGTTTGCGGCATCCTTGGTTGCACTGAGTTTGCGTGGGCTCAGTGTGCTTATTTATTTACCTGTTTTTTAAACCCCAGCTCCTTGGCCAGCTGGGTACGCTGAGCTGTTGGTGAGGCTGCCAAGGGGAGTTTTATCACGTGTTTGTGATTCTGGGGGGTATCCTTGTGAATGCCTGGAGATGCGTGAGAAGGAAGGATTTCCTTTTTCACTAAGAGCTCTACTTTCCACCTTATAATGCCATTAATTCATAGGGAGGCCGTTGCTGCTGAACAGTTCCCCGGGCAGGGCTGACGGGGACCTCAGTGCCATTACCATCAGCAACCCCACCAACTGCACGGGGACTTCTCCGGGACTGCTAACTCCCTCCTCTCTCCTCGTTTTCTCTGCTCTCTCTCCCATACTTCTTGTGCTCAGAAAGACTGTGACCCAGCTGAACTCACCAGGGCTTTGATACTGAGAAACCTGGAACTGAGCGCCTCGCCCATTCACTGAGCTTCCAGGGAGCGGGGAAAACAAATGGAAATTGAGTAAAACTGCCAAGGATTCATTTGTTGCAAGCTGCAAATGAGGAGGCAGGGTGAAGAGTGAGGAGATAAAATCTGGGCTGAGAAGAGAGGTTGGGGTTTGCTGAACTTCTGTGGCACAAAGACGACTTCCCGCAGTGCCTCAGCCTGCTTTAGCTTCCCTGCCTTGGATTGACATCGCTGTGCTTTTCCGAAGTTCCTTCACAGCTAACAGGATTGGTGAAATTTGAGGTTTCTGCTGTTTTTAGGCTGCCCGTGAATTACTTGAGCACTCGTGAAATAAGCTGCTGTCTTGTAGCGTGTTCTCAACTCCTCCAAGGTAGGGAACATGGGGGTTGATTAGGAGGAATGGCTGAGGAAGGCTCGGTGTTTCCGTGCTGGTGTGAAATGCAGGCTCCAAGGCCCAAAGCTCATGGGGGACTCTACCTGATTTGATGACTTTTTATTCGAAAAGGCTTCTCGTGTCTAGGGTCAAATTTCTGTTAAAGGAGAAAAGAGAAAGAAGGAACAGAACGGCCAAGAAGCTCTGGAGGGAGATGTTCACTGGGTACTTAAGAGAACCTGCTTCAAATCCTTGGTCTTAATTAGAAGAGGAGGGGAAATGAATCTGAATCTTTCACAACTCAACCTATCTCTCTCTATCACCGGTACACTGAATCAGTAGCATGGATAACTCTCCCTTAAGCATTACGAGAAAATTAAAAAGGTCTCATTATATTCCACACTGGAAACAAATAAATATTATTATTATTAATATTATTACTTTATGCATCTCTCACAAGAGAAACAGTTTGCTTCCAACTATAGTCCAAGGCTCCTTTTGCTGGAATAAGATCGGGATTCTCAGGGTCATCCCAGCCTCAGCTCGTGATGTTTTGCTGTTCCCCGGAGCCCCTCACGGTCTCTGCTTGGTGCGATGTCCTTCGTCTCAGCCTGCGCTGGAGGGATGGGCGGCTCTGAGCTGCTCACACATTCCCTTTGCTTCTGTGGGAGGTGGAAACGGCCCCTAACTGTCCTTGACCTACCTCGAGAGGGGGGTTATGAAGCATAATTTATCTCAGTTTCAAAAGAGCTTTGAGTTCCCAAGAAGAAAAATGCCCGAGAAGTGCAAATCATGATTAATCATTATTGTTATTACTATAAATTCCCACTTCAGCTTGGTTGGAAAACAGAGGGTATTTAGCGATGCCTATGCAGGTAGAAAGGATAGAGGGGCCTGACTCTCCCCTTAGCCCATGGGGCTGCAGTCACGTCTGCGGAGTTACACCCAATTAGCATCGATGCACGTGGGAAGAGAATCATACCCCATCGTCACTTTTCTCTGCACTAATGGATAGTGCTAAATTGCTGCGAGTCTCTCTCCCTGAAGCATGCGGGAGACAGTTCAGTACTTGCTGTTCCTCTCTTTCTCCCTTGTGGAGGGGTTGGAAGGTTTAATTCAATCATATTCCTAAACGGAAAATAACAGTGCAATGAAAAAAATGCACAGATGTCTGTGAAAAGAATTTTGTCTTCAGCGAGTTTTGATTTGGATCCTAAAAGAGCAAGACAAAACCCTGTGATTGACACCCTTGTTCTGCACAAGGTGCCTTGGAGGAAGCTTTCAGAGCAAAGGGTTTCCTTTGCTGGAGGGGGTGTGGAGAAAGTCCAGGTTTCACAGCTTTTTTGTTTTGTGGGTTTTTTTTCCCCTATTCACTGTGTAAAGATGTGAGACCCTCTGAAGTTTTATTTTTCTGGAGAGAGCAGCCCACCTCAGCAGAAAACCTAGGATTTACAAATCAATGCTCTTCTCCCACCCGACCACTGATTCCCCTCTCAGAAAGATGTTCCTACCCCAGGGAGGCCTTTCCCCTGAGAGATCACAAAGCACCAAACCCCTCTCAGCCCCCCGTGGGGTGTGTGAGCCTGAAAAATGATGGCAGGATGAGTCCAAGAGACTCCCCCAAGGTCTGCCAGGAACCCCTCATGCCTGCCTCTTGGGATACTCTTCCAAGCATCAGCCTTGTGCAGATGCTGGGAGATTTTTGTTTCTATTCCCCCATGAGTCTGTTTGAAATCACAGACACTTCGACTTTTGCTATAAATCAGAGATGTCTCATTTCAGTGATGATGACGCTTCCCTGGCTGGGTGCGTCGCACTCGGCTTGGGCTGGCTGGGGTGTCGGGTCAGCAGTGGTGCACTTTGCAAAATATTCTGTCTTTTGACTGAGTTTTCACCTTGGGATGGTTTGAATTTTCACCTTGGGATGGTTTTGTTCAGTCCCATTCTCTGGCGTGGTGGGAGAACTGGAAATCCCATGACCTTCCCTCTTGCTTGCCACCAAGCACTGACTCCGAGGGGGAGAAGGGAGGGATGCTTTGCCAGGAGCTCACCCTGTTCATATATCACCGAGCAAATGCTGCCGACAAACAGTAAGATTCATTTTGGTGCCAGCTGACCATAAATTTATTTGCTTGTTAATGCAGCTTCTCCCAGTTCATGTTTTCCCTAACTAGGAGCATCAAAATGTCAACGTGTCCTCAGGGGTATATCAGCCTCCTGAACCAAAGTCAGTAACGAGATTAGAGTCCACGCTGTTCAGAAGTGCTGTCTCTCCTGCATGTGCTCTCTCAGTCACTTGAACTGATTTTTTTTATTATCTGGTTTTCTTCTCCTGCTGATGTATTTTTTTCCCTTCCTCTCAATTCCTCTCTTCCTCAGTTCTCAATGAAACAAATGTGAGCTGACACACGCAGGCAGCATCACCTCCCCTGTCCCTGTTTGTCATCTCTCTTCTACAGGCTGCCCAGCCAGGCTGCGTCAGCTGGGGGACAGGGATGGCTCCTGCTCGAGTCATGGTCCCCATGGAAAATCTCTGACTTTCCCCTGGTGAACCCTTTCCGTATGAATGTGAAAGAAGATGAAGAACTGCTTGAAATGGAATAAATATGCAAACATGCGGTAGCTGGGAGAAGGGCAGGTGTGTGGTTGGAGGGAGAGGCAGGGAGAAGGGGACATCCCCACCCAAGCTGGATGCAGTCTATGGGGCTTGAGGGTCGTGAGCACTGGAAAGAGATCTTCTGGATGGAGAGGTATGGCCATGGTAAGGCAGGGAATCATAAACCAGGCCGCTGGGCATATGAAACACCGACAAAACTAGAAGATGAAACCTCAGTGCTGAGGAGATACCTCCTTTTGATGCAAAGGCATTTGAGAGCAGAGACAGGAGGAAAGGGTGCTCAGGACACAGGGACAGCCCCATCCAGCTTGGCAGGAGGGGACGGGAGGTGGGATGCTTTTGTGGTTAGAAGGGCACACTCTTCAAAGGGCAAAGCTCCCTACTCTGCCCCAACAAAACTGCTCAGTTCCTGCCACCCGAGGAGGAGAAGGGGTGTTTGCTTCTCATCACATCTTACTTTTGGGTTCGATTTCAAGCCCCGTTTTATTAACCTGTAGATACCTGCTGTAGCAGTGAGCTGTGTGTGTGATTAATGGCCCCTGAAATATTACCAAGTTTGAAAGGCTGCTTGTTTGAAAGTTGCACTGAATGTAGTGAGCTGGATTTTTTTGGCAGCTCAGCAGCCATTTCACACCGCAGTTGCCACAAACAGATAAAAAGGGTGCATGTGGCGGCGAGTGGCATGGGAGCAGGGTTCCTACACCAAGGACAAGAGCTTGCAACCATCTATGCCTTAATCTTTGAAATGTTCACTCTTTCTAAACATCTGCAAAGCCACCTTGGGTATGCCTGTTGGGACCAACTCACGAAGCAAATAGCAAGCCCAGAGCCCCTTGGAGGGGTTGCCCTTCTACAGACAGTGGGGCTGGGGACACATGAGACTCCAGTCCCTGGACAGGTGACTCAGAGGGACAGGAGAAGAATGTGGCTAAAAAGTTATTAAACTTTTCTTGAAGTAGAAACATTAAAATGTTCTTTTTCAAAGAATTTATTTTCCGGACTTTTTAATAAAATATTTGACCTTCCAGGATGAAGGAATAAGGGTTTTTTTCCCCTTAAAAATCTAAAAATAACTTGACATTTTTCATGGAAGAAGGTGTCTTCCATCCAGATCTCATTTGCTCTTATACCTGCAAAGCACACTCATACCACTGATTCTTTGCTTTTCTACGCATGAAATTCACCCATGAAATGAAGGAATTATGAAATTAACTGTCTTGAGAACTCAGCTTGACTTGGCTCAGTCTAATAAGATGAAGGTACACGGTAGGCCCCTATATATATATTTTAAAACTATCCGTGCAGTGCAGCTGGGCTCAAACCTGGACAACCTTTATGTTGCATCTCTTACTTCTCTAACTCCTCCTTGAGCAGCAGTTCTGATGAAAGAGGATGTGTATCACAATAACTCCTTTTTTGTGAACCCAAATTTCTGGCTTGGAAAAGGAGCATGGCTCAGGCATTAGGGTACGAGAGCAGGATCCAGCGTTCCCCACTGACTGTGCTCTGAAGATGGATTTTTGGTATCTGGTCCCCAGGCAATACATGGCTGTTACAGCTCCTCACCCTGAGATATCCAGTGGAAGCTGCAGTTGCTGCTGCATTAGGATTTCTGGGTCACTTTTCAAGCTCTACCAGTGATGTGCATCGTCCTGGATCAGCCTTTAGCATTTCCTCATGCCTTTGTTTCCTCTTGCTCCCCTCTGCCTGTTTAAGCTGTAATCTCCCCCAGACAGCTGTGATCTCTGCCCAACACTTGGCAAGAGGTGGCCCTTAATTCCTAATCTTGTCCCGTTAGGCCACTTTTTCTTCCTCCCTCCTGCAGCTCCAAAAGACCCCAATCCCTCTGGCTCCTGGTGGGGTACCCCACCCCATCCTGCCTTCCTTAAACCCAGCCAGTGCCTCTGACCACCACGCACCAGCCCCTTCCTAATCCCTTCCTAGGTTTGACATCTCTAAAGGTAATATAATATGAATAGATGACATCAAAGTAACCTTGGCAATGGGGGTCTCACAAGTTGATTGGGGATTTTGGCTACCGCCATGAACTTCGGAGAATCGTTTGCCTTTCTCCTAGCTCATAACTAGAAAATGAGAAAGAAACAAGAGGAGTCTTCTGCACTGGGATTTGGAGGGAGGAGGAAAAAGAAAACAGATGCTGTGTTTAAGCCGGGATTTCCCTGAGTAAATAAATTATAAAATTAAGTTAAAGCATCTTTTTAGTTGCATATAAAAACTAGGAAATTAATATCTCCTCCATAATTGCTGCAAAGGGCCTAAACCAGCCATTTCTATTTGCAGTTTCATATTTCAATAAACTATTATTTATTTCTGTTTGAGTGAATGTTCCTGTTCCTGAATATTTTGAGGAATTCAGAGCACTGTTCAAAACTAATGCCGATTTTCACTAGGGTAAAGCCACATTCCGCCTCAGTCTATACTGATATTCCTCCCTCCATCCCCAGGGGAAAGCAGCAAGATGACTGTAATAAACATCTTCAGATACAATTGCTTTAGCTCAAACACAAAATTAACTTTCTGATAGGTTTTAAGAAAACAAGTGAGCAAGCAAAAAAAATGTCTAGCTCTCTCCTTAGGACATTATTTGAGCTGTACTTTTTACCCTCTTTTCTAGGGGAAACCATGACATTTGTGGATGTAGCCATACCTTCTGTGCTTAAATTGAACCCAAGTTTTGCAACTCACTTAACTAAATTAGGAAATGGAGGAAATTGCTTGCACACCTTGTTCTTAAAGCTCAAAGCCAGGAAATAAGAAGGCTACACTGCTTTTTTTTTTTTTTTTTTAAATCCAGAACTGAAATAAGAACTTGTTCTTTCAGATTTTTCAGAGGGAAAGA
>NW_009597948.1:57917-58972 GCF_000690535.1 Cariama cristata | reverse complement strand
GAATCCTGCAGCGGATATTACCTAGCATCCTTTATCTTGTGAGGTTTCTGGTCCTTCTGCCGAGTTTTGAGCAGCAATTCCACCTTGAGAACATTTACTCTTGAACCTGAAACACTTCTGCAGAAAAATCTCAGTTTAATAAATTGCTCAATAAATATAAGTAATTATAGACTGCCCTATTTGATAATTCAGGCCGTGCTGTGAAATGTTGGACCCATGAACTTAGCGTTCAGACTTTTCATGCAAGCACCATCGAAAGTGTTTCACGTGCAAGGAACTCCCCTTACCCATGCCTTCGGAGACAGTCCCTTTTTTCCCTTTTCTAAAATCATTACTTCTGGGGTTGTCCTGAGTTGGATCTACAGGACTCCAAATGTCCCCTCAGAGCCCCAGTGCTGACACAGAATTATGAAAACTGTATTTTGCTAAACTGCCCTGTCCCATGGGAGGTACTTTAGTACCAAGAAGATAAAGAGGTGATTCAATTCCCATCAGCCAGCTGAGCTGCAGTAACCGACTCTCTGCCTGGTATTAGCCCACTACCACTATAGAGCAGCTCTTGTTAGCTCAGACCACCTCCTCAGAGCTTTGCCCAGCTTTCCTTATCAATTAAGCTAATGCATTTCACTTTGCAAGAGAGCAGGATTACCAGCAAGCGACTATCTCGTGGAGGCTCGGTAACTTGATTGTTTCAGAGAATATGCCCCGTCATTGCTGACTTTTGACGGAGGGCTGATGGTTTTTTGTGTGGTGGAGACCTGTTTTTTTGGGAATCTGGAGTGAAACTGGCTCAGGAGCAATAGGATGGGAAAGTGGAGCAATAGGATGGGAAAGTGCTCAGAGGTGGGGCTCTGAGGGGAGCTATTCTGTGTATTTTAATTTTTTTTGAGGAGACGATGCACGACTGCCTGATGGTCGCTCCTGCTTTTGCTCTGAGCTTGCTGTGGTGAGGCTGAGGCTCGTTGCCTGCTGCCGTGGAGCAGAGGGGTGCAGGGGGGAGCGGGGGCTGCTGGAGCGAGCTCAGTCCATATGTCCGCAGGCATCCTGGAGGATGG
>NW_009597948.1:31669-57886 GCF_000690535.1 Cariama cristata | reverse complement strand
AATATGGATCGGTTCAGTGTTTGATGAATGTTGTCATTAGTGTTCATGGCACTTACGGGCTTCCATTTATCCTGAGCAACAGTGATTTATGTCCAGGGCATATATCCAGGTAAAAAGTATTTTAAAAACTAGGCGAGGGGCTCTCAAAGAGCTTTAGCCTCTTCCCCTCCTCTCTTTCCCCATAAACTAATCACGGTTAAAAATACACAGGGCTGACACAGTGTGAGGGAGCCTTCCCTTCTCTCCACGGCTGTCCTCACCACCTCAATGCTACAACAGGCAGTTCCTTCACTTGAGGAAGACCCTTTATCCCTAAACGACTGGCTTTTAAAGGTTCCTGACATTTCTCCTTTTCCTCAGCCCGTCTCTCCGTCTCTCCACCCTGCCCTACGTGCTGCTGAGGGTGCATCTTTCAAAACTGCCTGCTCGTGCCAGGGTGATGGTGCAGGGCTGTGCCTGCAAAGGGATGCAGCCCGGCTGGTGTGGAAATGAGCTCGGAAACCTCACTGACACAGCCTGATGGTGGAAAATGCAGGAGGGAAAAAGAGTTGGGGAGCAGGTTTGATTGTTTGGTAAAAAACAGATTTCTGTCCTCCCTAGCCCCAATTACGTTTGAGTTGGACAAAAAGAAAACTCAAAGCCAATAGTTTCGTTATGACACTAGGAAAAGTTGGCTTATCTACTTTTTTATTGTATAAGAATAACATTTTGAAGAGTCAAACTGATAAATACCAGGCATTCAAAACCAAAGTTTTTATTGAACCCAAGTGGCTTTTTTTCACCCTCTTTCTGTTCCATTTTAAGAAAAATAGACCATTTTTGTCCTGATTTGGATGGGGAAGCTGATCGCAATCTTTCACAGAATAGGAACTCGGCTTTCTGATGAGCTCTGCCTGCGTATGGACTCCCCAGTCAGCAGTTTAATGCCATCCCATTCATTTACACCAGTGTAAATCAGGAGTAATTGTCCTGAAATCAATGTCACTGTGATTGACCAGATTTTCAGAAGAGCTCAGCTCCCAGATAAACCCCTGTGATACGTGGCCAGATGTATTTATTTATTTCATTTAAAGAGCTCTGTGGATACCTATCCCCTGTGAAATTGGGCACTGAGCAACAATATTGAACGCTGATTGCAGCTTGTCAGAAAATGAGGGAGGGGAGAAAAAGCAATATTTGCAAAATGCTTTGAAAAAGAGTTGGGTGGGGTTTTTTCTTTTCCTTTTCGAAGAGTGTTCTGTTTTTCTCGGTTAACTTCCATCCTCCTCCCCCTTCCCAGAACGTGTGCGCACTTCCTGCTTTCTATTCCTGATTCTCTCCCACTGCCTCTGACTGTGAGATTGCATCTCAGCACAAAATGTACGTGAGCCACCCCATGGCCTGAGGAGGCTGCAGATAAAGGAGAACTTCCCCAAAGGAGATGTGTTGCCCTACACCTCTATTAGGGTAACAGTTGACCTCATTGGGTGTGAGCCTTTCTCCCTAGCTCAACGTTGAAACAAGTCTTCAGACGTATCAATGTACCGCTACCTTTAAAGGTTTTGAGTTTGTTTTCCTGAAACCAGCCCATCAGGGGTAGCTCTGTGCCAGAGTTGAAGGTTGGACACAGGTAATGAGAGAGTCATGTGCTTTGCCCAAATGTGCCGTGGTTGGATTCCCCTTTGCAGCTCTGCCATCATCCTTAGATGTTGCCCTTGAAGCTTGCTCCACGCCATAGTGGGAAGCGGACCCAAGCAACAGGAAAATGAGCGTACTGGGGCAGCCACCAAAGGGAGATGTGTGGCACCCTGCGTAGGGCACCTGAAGGCAGGACCCACCGATTTGGCCTCTTGCACACGGAGTGCCCTTTACTGCAAGGTGGCCTTGCTGCCACCCCACTTACCCATGGTGTGGTGGTCCCGTGCTGATGGCATGAAGTAGCATCTTGCTAATAGCCTTGCATGTGCGGAAGGGCTGGTTGCAGGCCTGAGGGTCTGCTCTGGGTGAGAAATTTATTAATTGCTTCTTCACTAACATCCTTGCTATTTTCCCCCTCTCCCTTTTGCTTTGGCTTGTGAATGAATAGTAAACATCTCCGTGATTCAGGTTTTCTGGGTGAGGACATGCAGGGAGCGGGCGGGGGAACGGGGCGGAGGGCAGCATCCTCGGGGAAGGAGGATGACGTGTGTGTGTTGAACCACATGTTCTCATTTTGATTCGCATTGAATATGAAAGGCAAGCAGAAACCCAATTAGTAACCTCTGAACTAGCCCCGTGTTATCTCTGGGAACACATGCCATCTGCCAGCTCCTCCACCACCCGACGGTCCCCTCCCTCTTCCCGGCTAAACAAAACAGGTGGTGGAGCTGGTTTCTGGGCCAATATTTAATAAAACAAAACATAGCCACCTCCCACCCCCTCCAAATCAGCCCCCAGCCCATGGTCATCTGCAGCCTCCTCTCTTCCCCTCAGCCTTCACACTTCGCTCACTCATCCTGCAGACCCGCTCAGCTCAGACACTCTGTCGGCTTCGCTGTCCCTGGAAGGGTTGAGAGCACCTCAGAGCACCGATGAGGAGATCTTTTGACTGCTGATGGCTGGGCTGACAGCGCTTAGCCCCTACCACGGGCTGCTGTCAGTGCTTTGCTGTCTGCTGTGGTCAGAGAAAGCTGCCCCCAGTCAGAAAGAGGGAAATTTCCAGAGAGAAAGCAGCCAAAAAACTTGCAGTTCTGGCAACTAAGCTTGCAGGATCTGGGCATTGCTGTGATGAAACCCGGAGGCGAGGGAAAGGTCGAGTTGGTCACAAACACGCTGCTGACATGAACTGGCAAAAGAAACCTTTTTCTCTGGTGCTGACCTTGCTTTCGGGGTGGACGCTGTCACTGGGATGATACAGCCGATATTTTGTATGGCCATCACATGGCCAATATTTTGTATAGCACAGATCTGGGCAGGGGTTATAGGTGGCTGTGCCCAAGCTGTCCTCCCTGGCGTGACATGGCAGAAAAGGAAGAACATGGAAACATGACTTGGCTGCAATGACCTGGGTGCTGCAAATCGCTGGAGCTCCCCACCAACCTCTGGCTGAGCTCCAGGTTTGCATCCTGCTCTGAGAGGTCCAGGGCATGGATGGAGTGGTTGGTGCCATCAACAGCTCATCCATCACCAGGAGGAGAGCGTTACCACTGCAGATGCAGTGCTGATCAATGAAGAGGCATGGCTTCTTCCACCAAGCTTCCTGGTGGGACAGTGAGAGGACCACACATCCCAGCTTGTCCCTTTCCACGAATGGCCGAGGTTTGGCCGTGCTGCTTTGCTTCCGATGAAGAGGCATGGCTTCTTCCACCAAGCTTCCTGGTGGGACAGTGAGAGGACCACACATAACAAATTGTCCCTTTCCACGAATGGCCGAGGTTTGGCCGTGCTGCTTTGCTTCCGCAGCAGCCTGGATAATTGTGTGTTTACAGTAAAATTGACAGATGGGAGTTTCAGTGTTTCACAGAGGCAGATGGTATCAGAGGAGGGTGGGAAAAGTCTGGCAAGGAAATGCCAACCGGCTCTCCTTGTGCCAAAACTGCAACATATGCCTGCCTTATGCAAAGCAGACCCGTTTTCCTCCAGAAAAGTTCAGGGAAGTAGAGCCGTGAATCAATAACCTGGGTCTCCTGTCAAATGCTGCACGTGCCGATGGTCTCTGTCTTTCCCAGCTAGAGAGAAGTCTGTATGTGAACTCGGGAAGGGGAAAGTCATTTAAAATCTGGATGTTGGCTCCAGTTGTGCATGGGGCCCAGATGGAATCGGAATGGTGTTGACCCCTTGGTAGATCTGGGATGGATAATGACAATCCTTGAAGCCTCTTTTTCTCTCCTCCTCCCTTTTGCTCATAACTCCAGCTGTGGAGCAAGGGCCCTGATGAGCCTGAGGTGAGGGTTTCCCCTGTGCATGACAAGTGGTGGGGAGAAAAGAGGAGAAGTTACCTCTCTATAGAGTCATCTTCAGAGCACTGAGGTTTGATTGTTTAAGGGAGAGACAAAGCAGGTTTGCTTTGGATGTAGTTTGAGGTCACACTTGCCTACCAATATCCCGCTCCTATATCCTCATGCTGGGTTGGGCTATGTGGAGGAGTCCATGAACATGACACGTTTGTAAATATAACCTCGACTCAATTTGTAGACCTATAGATTTTCTCCTTTATTCTCTTAGTGGCCACTACCATCCCCTCTCCTTCCTCCTCTCCTTGCCCCTGTAAAGTGAAAATCTCTAAGTCTCTGGAACACATACAGGGATAGTTTTCATTTTCGTATTATGCACTACCTCATGCAAGGGATATCATTTGAAGCACCAGCGTAGCCACTTCCAGGTCTTGGTGGGGGCTAAGCATCAGGCAAAGGACATTTTGTGCAAAGAACTCTTCAAATTCAAGTTGCTGAGCACTTCTTGCCAACAAAAAGGTAGTAAAGAAAGTTAGAAATTTATTGGGGCATGGACATCAGCATCAGCTTCTTAAAAACCACAAAAGGAGATTTATTAGCCCTGACTGACCAGGACTGGGTTTTAAACCTCCTCTGAAAGCAGTTTTCTCCACTGTGGCTGATGGTGCAGTGTTCAGCTTGCTGCAAGACCCCAGGTTTTCAAGATCTTTCCAGGTTTTCAATATCTTCTTCAAAGTCCCTGATATTAAGCTGTCAACAAGCAGGCTGGTAAGTGAGGAGGACTCCACTTTTATGAGGAAGAATAGTAGATTTGGGAATTATCAGGCTACTCAAACAGAAGATAAATCATACAAAGACATGGATATTTCTCTGTTAGGGACAGACCACACTCCCCAGCAGTCGTGGCTGCATACAAGGGGAATCACGGGTGTAATGCAATGCCAGGGCTTACGGCCTGATCCTGCACCATATTGGGGGAGCAGAATGAGGTGCTGGGGTCTCTCAGCTCCCACCAAGTTCAAGGGAGAAATGGCGTCTCTATGCATTGCACTGAAGTTTTCCAAGCCAGTCACAAATAGTTTAAGCTCGCTGCTGAATTTTTCAACAAGGAGTTCAAGGGAGCCTGTTGTAGAAGGAAAATTGCAGTGAATTAATTGATAGCTGCCAAGGAAGAGGAGCCAGCAGTTGGGGTAATCGAGGAGTTAAGCCCTTGCCTCCCCCATGGACCATTCCCTACAGGCGCTTTGCTCTGCTGAAAGCCAGAGGTTTATTACCCAGCTTGCAGGATGCAGCCGAGTTTCTGCATCCCACCTGGGTGGCAGGCATTTGAAATAGAGAGAAAAACGGCCAACCCGAACATGCCCCTTTGTCTCACAAAGTATAATTAATGGTAGTTAAATGAGTCGCCTGTGCTGATGCATCACATGCAGCGAGGAGGCCAAGAGCCCATTTGTTACAGACCTGGGCCACCTCTAATGCACGATGCACAGAGGTCCTGATTCACTCCACGGTGCTGGTAGCTCAGCGAAGATGCGGAGGTGGGAGGTGAGGAGAGAGAGGATGATTTTGCAGGTTTGGTCTTCCTTTCTTTCCCGCTTGCCCATTTTTACTCGGAGGAGTTCACGTGGGGGCCCTGGCCCTCGGGCAGGCAGGCGGTTGGGACACAGTGTGTTTGGATGCTGCAAACAGCATGGTGATCCCTCGGGAGCGGCTGAGTGTCTTTGTCCTTTCTTCACCTGGGGAGGCAGATCTTGCAAAGCAATGACAGGCTGACACCTGTTTTCCAAGCCTCTAGTCACAGTTATGGGGCTTTAACAAAGTAAGAGCATCAAGATTCCCTCTGGAGAAGAAAGCAAATTTCAGCCCATTCCTGCGGAGACCCTATTGGCGCTGGATGTGATGGAGGGGGTGATACATCACCACAGGCAGCGGATGCTGTATCAAAAACGCTGTTACAGCTTTCCACAGAGCATCTCAAACAAACGGACGCAGGCATTTCTGAGGGACAGCAATCCTGCAGCATTACCTGCTGCCCATGTTCCTACCGTACAGCAAATTCCCTCAGGCATTTCAGCTGCCCTTAGGCACTAATCACAGTTTCTGAGGCTCAAAGCTGTTTTACATCGCGGTGCCTGGCAGTGCAGACGAGCAGCAGCGTTTATTCTGCGCAGAACAAGCTGGGGCTGTGAAGAGCAAGAGAACAGGCAGGAGCGGCAGGGGAGATGGAGGAGAGTAGGAAACTCTTTAGATCACGCTTGACTTATAAGGCCAGAGTCATCCTTGATGAAACTCTGCTGCAGTCAGCGCAGAATAACACCCTTGACTGAGGGCTGTTTCTCAGTGGTGAGGAGACGGGTATCTCCCAGCCAAACAGCTACAGCCCAGGCACTTCTGTCTCCCTGGCTGCTTTTGGCATCCATTGCTTACAGCAGTTCCAGTGTGGTCCTCATGCTGGGCCATCTGGGAAGGGTGACCACCCAGAAACAATGATGCTTGTTCTCATTACTTATCAGAACAGCAGCAATCCTGAAATTGCTGGGGATGCCACGTACATCCCATGCTGGAGCAGCACAGGTTGGAGGCACAAAGGCACAAGCCCTTGGTGCCAGCGGCTGTGGAGGCCAGGGCAAGTCCCTGCGGGGTAGCAAGTGCCTCTGCTCGGCTCCTGAGTCCAAAGCCCCAGTTCCCCACAGCCCCAGTGATGGATCTGTCAATTTGATCTGCTGCTATCCATTCTGTTGACTGTCCTTTCACCTCTCTTTCACCTCTGTTTTTTTTTCCCCCTCCCTTTATTCTCCTCTTATTGTCCTTATCTAGTAAGGCCCTATTACCTGCTTTTATCTGCAAAAGCGTCTAATCTCTGACAGCACCTGGTGTTTGGCTGGACGTGGACAGAACACATCAGCTCTGGTTTTGTATTTTTTTCTTTTTTTATGTGAGATTTTCAAGTGCCTTTCGGCTCTTGGGATCCCTCTTGCTCCTTTTTTAACTTTGCAGCAATGCTCTCGCAGCTTCTTTCTTACAGGAAGAGGGCTGTGCATGGAGGATGTGCTGGTCACATTCCCTCTCTGTTTGTTTGAATAAGTGTCAGCCCTCTGAGTCTGGCTTAGCTAACCAAGGGGCTCGGGAGGCCAGCTAAGCACGTTACATCCAAAGGGAGGAGGTGGAGAGGGACAGTGGGTGAATCCTTTCCCTGCACTGTCTGAAACCAGGATGCCGGTCCCTGCTACTCAGTGACCTTGGAGAAGGCGCTTGCATTTCTCCTTCAGGCTGTCAGTGCTTTGGGAACAAGAACAGTCTCTCATTACATACATACATATAAATATATCATTTAGCACAGTGGTGGGCGTCTTTACTGCTATTATAGTAACAACCTGTCTCCCCCCGCCCCCCCCTCCTGTCTCCATCTGAGAAGAAAGAAGTGCTTCACTGTCTCTGGGTATGAATAGCACAAGATGGGATTTGCTGCTGGATTTTGATCTGAGAAAGGACTCGGTCTTTTCATTTTGTCTTTAAAAATTAGTTTGGCACTGGTTGCCAACGGCAGGCTAAACCCTGGTGAGTGGTGGTTGCTCTCTGTTCATATGGTAGATACCTGTCCAGCGTGAGCAGCCCAGACTATCCTCATGAACTGCCTGCTCACCATGTCTCATCCTTTCTCCCCCTTTATCAAAGACATCCCTAACATATGAGCCAGGAGGAAGGGACCTCCCGCTCATTTCTTGTGCCACCATGTCCAGGTCCTCCCATCAGATGGTTCCTCGATTTCCCTGTCTATAAAATGATAATACTGGTCTGTTATCAAGGTCGCTCAGGAGTGAGCTTGCTGCTCTTATATTGACCTTGGGTCTTCAGAGCTGCACCGTAGGACCCAAACAACTGCCTTCTCTATTTCTGACCCCACTGGGAACGCAGCATGGTGAGAGTGGGATCGAAAGACGCTGGAGCCCCTGTTCAGGGCTGCAGCTGCAGCAGCTGCCAGGAAGCCAGGCAGGAGTAAATCTGCCACTGGCGGAGGTGAAGGGTGCACGAGAGAAGGACGCTGTTGTTTCTTCCCCAAAAGGGAAGAAGAAATGGAAGAGATGGAAAATTCATTTAGTGACTCCCAACAGCTGGAAGCAGAGTTCTGTATAGCGTACAGCACGGGAGCTGTAAAAGAGAGTGGAGGGAGGAGGAGACAAAAGGATCTGAAATCTGTGGGGTGACTCAGTCTGTGAATTGACCGACCAGGAAACCTTCCCCTGGACCGAACGGACCTGCTCCGGCAAAGGCAGAAATGCTGCCCTGATGCACGTAGGACCAAGAGGTCCACATGTCAGGAGTGCTGGAAACACCAAAAAGCAGGAAGGGTAAGCAGAGAGGGAGGGAAGGAGAAATATGTGAGCTAAGGAGGTGGGCAGGCAGGCCCTGCTGTGTAGGAAGGTTAAAGTCATATTGATCTGTACAAGGAAAACATATTCTCGCCGCTTCTTATCCTCCTTTCAGATGATCCTGCATCAAATAAAATGAAGGGCTGTTTTCCAAGCCTGGCTTTAGAGATCTTTCCAATGATATAGCAGATAAACAGCCGCTTGCTGACAGTGAAGGTGCCAAAGTGATTTTTTGATGATATAAGCTGGGCTGGGAGGGAGGAGGGAGAGGAGAGGTTGCTGAACATGATAAAATGCGGAGGAAGGTGATGGGCAGGGCTGGATCCAAGGACACCAGGCTGATGGGAGACGAGGCAGCTCAGCGCAAGGCGAGCACTGGGGGGGATATGTGTCTGGGAAGGGAATGGTCAATGCCAGGACCTGGATCTGTATTAAATAGGGGGTAGGCATCCAGGCTGTGGTGCCTCCAAAAGGTTAGTTATTTAGGAGCTTGCTGAGTAGTCATCAGGCACTCTTAAAAATAACCAGGACCCCAGTGCATTGCTGTTGGCCTGTTTCCTATCATGTATTGGAAGAAGATTGATTATTTGGCTGGAAGTTCACCCCTGAGGAGGCAAATGCTCATTGTTATTCATGGCTCTCCTGCTTTTCAGGCACTTTTCATCCAGCCATGGGGGAACCAAAGCAGGAGGTGTGTGGGCAATTGGTCACAGAAATAGAAGAAAGTACCAGTAGTGCCCATACCCCATGGGGACTGGTGTGGGTGCTCCTTTGAAGACAAGGAATAGCTCTAACATCTCCCAACTCTAGACTTTGGGAATAGAAGATGCTTCTGATGGGGCCTGAATATGTGTGGCAGCATCTGTGTCTATGGCCATAAAAGGCTGAGTGGTGGAAGGTAGTAGCTTTAAGCATTGTGGGTCAACACCAAATCCAGCAGCCCATCAGAAATTCTGCTGCATGATGTTCCCCAGAAGATGACTGTCTTTCGTGTAACTGTTTTCTAAATGCAGCTCAAACTCAAACATACAAGGAAAAGCACCAGAAGAAGGAAAAATTTTCAGCAGAAAGGTGGAAGAAGGTGGAATGATTCCCAAGTGAAGTGCAAGAGCTCAGGCAGGAACAAAGAAAGTTTAAAGAACATTTGTGGTCCAAAATTTAGGGTTGTTGCTAAAGATTTGAAAGTATTCATGGAAGTGCCTCTGAAGAGGCAAAGGGACTTATCTGCTATGCACTTCTGGCTAATTCTCTGAGGAGATCCCAGTCCTACAGACATCACAGCAGTATTCAGACCTCTGTCCCACAGAGAAAACAAGGTCTTTACTCAGCTCTGGTCCAGATCAGGATCCTCAGCTGAGAACAAACACCTTCATTTCAGGAACAGGCACAAAGCATGTTACAAACCTTCTACCTCTTGCAGTTTTGGAGTGCTTTATTCCTTCCATAATGCACATGAGTTGGGTGTAGCGTAAACGGGACAGACACAGAACTGAGTCCCCATCCCATGACCAGAGGACAAGGCTCTATCTCCTCTCCGCAGCACAGCTGGTTCCCAAGACTGGCGTGGTGGGCAATGAATTTGTGAGAAGCACATTAGGAGCAAAGGAGGGGATTTCTGTAGGGTCCTGGACTCCATCACAAGCCCTACATGTTCCTAATTTGTTTGGGTAATTCTCTTCTGCATCCCTTGCCTCAGCACTCCCAGCTGTTTGATGGAGCTGAGTGCTTTTCTCCATACAGCACTCTGAGATATTTCCATGAAAGGCTGTGTATAACTGTGAAGTATTATTATTGCACACCTTTTGGAAAGTGCCTTGAGACGTCTTGGAATGATAAGGTGCTATAAGGCGGAGAAGTTGTGCAGAGATAAATTCACTGTGAAATGTGTTTTGCTAGAGACATTTATGTAGCATATCATCTTATCAAGGAACTTTGCCCAAGAAACAAATTCTCATGCCTGTATAAAGAGACTATAATTGAACTGTTGACTCACAGTTATGGGAAAAGACAGAGTGGGGGAAAATTTCCAGGGCCTTTAGGACCCCAAGGAGGAATATAATTAAGAAAGACATAATTGGAAATCTAAAGCAAGCCCATCCACTCAGAGAGAGTGCTGAAACAGCAAGCCAGAATAGCTGGGCTAAGGCTGAATTGCAAAGCAGATGGCTGAGGATTTGTAGGTCAGTAGCTCTTGGATCTGGTGGGCCAAGATGGGGTCAGGGTACCATATGGTTGAAGGGCAAAAAAGACAGCATATCTGAGCAAGCCACGCACTCTGCCTACCCAGAAAGGCTCTGATCGCTCAGAAACAGGACAAACTCTCATGCAATTTTTCGTATATTCTCAACAAGACAGTGGGTCCTAGGCTTCTTCAGCGACACTGGGGCCAGTATAAGCTTCAGTTATTTGGGATCACATAGCCAAGAAGGAAACAGAGTCCAGGAGCACTATTTAATGGACTTTAGCTCTGCCCCTGCCTGTGCTTTGGGTTAGCCCATGCTTGGTCCTGCCAGCTATTGCAATAGATCAGGTTTATAAACTGATTTTCCTCCCTGATGAGGATCTTTATAAGTTTCAATTTTTTTTCCCCACTATCTGTCTTTGGGATGAACAAATCTTGAAAGAAATGATCAGGAAGCAGGAGGGAAAACCTTTTTATCTCTAATCCCTGATTTATGGCTCGCTGGTTAAGGCATAGCCTTAGGATGGGGGAAGTGGCATGTTGAGGACCCTCTTGTGGATTACTTAGACTGGGTTTCTTGTTGTTGGTAGCCAAGCTCATCAGATTAGCCAGAGCATCAGCATAGCCTTGTGATCCGTTGTAGCTCTCTACCCTAAGCCACAAGAGGTGGCAGAGCTGAGGTAAGTCTCCTGCTCAGAAGTTGAGCCCATGATCCCATGTTACTGCAGCTGATCTTCTCTGTTTTCCTTAAACTCTACAGACAGTGTCTTCAGAACTTAATTTGATTTTGATTGATTTTTTGAAACTTGAAACACTTCTAAACTAATTTTCAGTATATTACTCTTGTCAACTCTTAAAGATTTTGTCAGTAAGAATTTGCTGAACAGACACAGTAATTTTGTTTCTCATTTTGGCAGATCACCCCTAAAGAGGAAAATGGAGAGGAGGGGGTGTTATTATAGCTGCAGTTATTAGAATATACATTGCAATTACTCTGCTCCTATTCATGGGACATTTCAGAGCCATTTCTGAGAGCAGCCACTAGGATCTCAAGGTGTACCTGTGCATGCAAAGCTAACTATATAAAGCCTCACAATTTGCTTGTTAACCCACTCCCAGAGTGAGTTTTAGCTTTGAGGGGAGTTCACGTTCGAGGTTGGGTTGTGAGGTCCTTCAAACCTAAGGTCCACCTCGTACCATCTGCACCACCAGAGAGGAGGAGTGCAGCACTCCCTAGGACTAAGCCCTGCGCAGGGACTAAGGAAGAGAGCTTGTAACGCTGTCTGCAGCACCGCTATCTGGGGACTCCTGCCAGTGTCATTCTCACTGCTGCTAACCAAGTGTGAAATGCTACCAAGTGACTTCGTTGTTTTCCCCAGTGTGGATGACAACATGAAAAAGAAGTCAAGGTGAAATGGGGGACACGGTCTATAGGGAGCAAGAGAAGTGAGGAGGAGGTTGTTACATGACAATTTTTTTAACTATAAAAATTGTGGGTGATATCATGTTAAACGAGGTAAATTAACACATTTTTGCGGAGCTGGATTAATCTTCTGCTGGGTTAGATAGCTGAGCTAGCTCATTGAACAGTCTAGTGTGCTCCAGAGCTAAGCAAAGGGATGTGCACAGCCGGGACAGAGGCAGAACATCCAGGACAGCATGAGGAGGGGTTTACAACCCTCCTTTTACATCAGTGGGTTGTTAGTGCAGCTCAACTTTCTCTGTGAAGCCTATCCCACGGAGGAGAAGCAGAGGCATCACCTCATTGAAAGGCAGCCACTTCTAGGGTAGAACGTGACAACTCCCTACCCATGGACCATTTGTACAACCAGGAGATGTAAAGCATCTCACTGCTGTCTCTGACAAGATAATTAGGTTTTCTTTAGTTTCTTTTTTCCTTCCTTCGCCTTTTTTATGTATGGATGTTCTCCCTTGTTTATGAGTGTAATTGCACAGCAGAGGCAGGCATGAGAAACCTGATACATCCAGTGACCTTCATGACATGGTCTGCATTAGTATGCATATGTTTTGCTCTGTTGTGGTTACTGGTAGCTCACAACTCGGTCCTGTGCCTACCGCACCGTGGGAGCTGTATCTCTTAGACACTCTTAGGATGGTGATCCTAAAGTCTGTCACTGAGCAACTAGAGAGGAACAGCATTAGGGATATAAAACAACATGTCCATTGCAGGCTGGTATATTAAAATTGAGTGAGGAGAGTAACTCAGTGCTGGAAGTCTGGGTGGGCACAAGTGATGACTTGTTGCAGCAATCCCCATTTGATGGAGCGCTTAATGAAGGCAGCTTTTCAGGGATGCTTAATCCTCCTGGACGTCTTAGTGCAACCTTTGCTTCCTCTGGCCTGTTACCTTTTGAACTGGGGAGTTTAACTCTTAAGGTTTTGTCTCTTGTGCTTTCCAGATTACCCTCACCAGTAGGGTGTCTAGGGGGGAGACTTATATTTAAAAACTGGACAAAATACTCGCAAGTATTAAGCTCAGCCGTTCAGGTTTTTTATTGTCAATGGCATGTTCATCCTGCCTTGTTCCCTCCTGCCCTTCATTGCCTTCTGGAATCTGGAAAATTGCAGTGTCCTTTGCTAAAAAATAAAAATAAAAATTAAAAAAAAAAAAAAAAAGGAAAGAAAAGTTTTTCCCTTTTTTCCCTTTTGAAATACTCAATGGGATGAGGATGAGGCACAGGAGGGACTTCCTACCATCTAGGCTGGAAGATCTGCTCAGCACTGCTCTCTTCACTGTTCCATCACTTGCATCTCTCATCAATTATCATCATGGAGCTGGTCGATATTGAAATGAAACTGCTGGGGATTGATAGCAGAATCGCTGAAGAGCATCTATGAACAACATTTTCCTCATTTAGCAGGCAGGGAGGATGAGTCGGGGTAGGGGGAGGAAGGGAGGGATGGAGGCTGGGAAGAGATGCATGCTAAGATATTTTCCTAATCAGAGAACTTCACAAAATATCTAAACTTAACCAGCTACCCCATGTATCACCAATGCGCTTGTGGGGGACTTCTTTTGCTGCTAATGGAGTATTTCTCTGAGTAGTTTGCAAGCCTTCTAGTGGGACTTGCTGTTTTCTCTATTTCTTGAAAGCTGTCACCACCAGCCAGAGCAGATAAATATATGTAGATAGGTTGGGCATTTTGAGTTGAGTTAGTAAACACAGGTATTTAAAGTGCATCTGTGCTCGTGTAGGTTCATTGTGTTGTTGTTGCGTAAAGGGTGAAGACACCAGGCCTCTCTGCAGTAATGGTTTTCACATCTTGCAGCTGACTCCCTACATTTTTCCCCAAGGGAGGCATAGACCCTGTGTAGCAGATGTGAGCTCTGTCACAACAGACTTGATCTCTGTAGTTGCCACTCATGGATCTGTTAGCAGAATAATGGAGGGCCTCCAAGGATTCACAAACTCCAGACTGAAAGCCACCGGACTGCAGATTTATAGGCACATCACTTTTCTGTGGCAGTCTCTTCACAGAGAGGTGAAAGGAGCAATTTCTTGGGCTGAGGACAACTCCTAAGCAGCAAAGTCCTGCTTCTCATGGGCATGTCCAGGTGAGCTTTACAGTGATAGTCACACAACCTAGCATAATTTGGACTCTAAAGCTACAGAACATATAGTTGCTTCCTATATATTGCCTCCCCTCACCGAAAGAAACTGAAAAGTTAAATAGAACATTTTCAAGACAGAACCTGGAATTTCTTTTTCCTCTGAAAACATACTTATCTTTACAGAGCAAGATCAAGATGTTCCTATTAAAAAACCCCAAACATTTTAAATTAAAAATTTAAATATAAAATGTGCAGGGCTGTCAGAAACAAAGGCACAAAAGCATTTGTCGGGCTTTTCCAAACAGCAACACAAACCCAACCACAACCAGAGCATTGGCCTGATTTAGCCTTGCTTTCCAAACGGAGTGCACTGCCAGCACAGCCCAAGCAATACAGAGTTTCTGACTCAACTGTTTTCAGCTCTCTTACAAGGCATTGGCTCCTAATTTTTCATCTATTTCATTGGGAAGTTACAACTTCAATATGGTGATGTTGATCCCTAGAAACCGAGCAGCAGACCCCCCTGTGCTCAGTGCCGTATGAGGTGAGACCAGACCTCTGATCTCAGTTAGATAATTAAATGCCATTTCTCAACTCCCCAAGTGTCTTTGCAGAGCTGAGCCTCCACACTGCTCTTAGCAGGGGCACTGAGTGACGTACACTTATCTCACCCATACTAAATGACAGCCCGTGACCCAAATATCTGTTATAATATTAGTCCCTTGCCTGCTGCTTATTACCAGGTGCTATTGGCAATGGAAGGAAGGGATTTTGTTTTAAGGACAAAGATATTTTCATCTCTGGCATCATTACGCTGACCTCACTGGAGCTGGAGCTGCTCTGAACTTGGCCTGGCGTGTGTCGCTTTGAAGCTGACGGTTTGCCTGGCCTCCCTCCTGCCTGCTTATCCTGTGTCCCCAGTGAGGGCTCCTCCAGCATATGCTACTTCCCAGCGTGATGCTTACACAAAGTAATTATTTGAAGCTGTCTCCTCCAGTGCTTAGTTTTCCATTGTTCTGTCTTTATTTTGCTTCCAAGGGCCTACTTCCTCCCTTTTTTGTTTTGTTTTGTTTTCTCTTCTCAAGAAATTGGGTGTATACAATGATTCCATCTCATCCCTAGGCTTCATTTGAAGGATATTGTCTATTTTCAGAATTCTCAACTGTGTTCATGCTCCAAGCTCCAAACCTCTCTCTCCCTTTGAAAAGAGGGAGCAAATCCTCCCTTTGCCTCCTGCCCCACAGAGCCACTGGCTCAAGGATGCATAGTTCTAAATAACCATTAACCTCCTCCCAAACCCCTCACTTTCTATTGCAATGACAGATCTTTCTCTCCATCATTTCTGCACCCTTTTCTATGTTCGTACTTGTTACAAACGCCTGTACACAAGTCCTTGTAAGTGTGCAGTGCTGTTGGGCAAACATGTTCACCATGAGATGGGAGGTGCTTTGTGGACCATGGAAAACAAAATCAGGCTGATTGTGGCCACCGGAAAATCTCCAGGTTGCTCCCAGTCAAAAGTCCTTGTCAGCCACATTGGAACAGGAAAGAATCGAGGTCTATAACCTTTCCTGGCAGAACACATGTAGGCAAAAAGCTATAGGTTGGCTCTCTGTGATTCAAAGAGTGAGATAAATTGTTTAAGGGCATTTGATGCATTTTTTTCAGGGATGAGAGTCTATAGAAAAGGCCCTGCTATTGGATAATCAGCAGCTCCTGCACATGAAACCGATTTCTGTTACCCAGATGTGGGTAGTTGCTGTTTTCCTTCCCTAGAGAAACCTGCTCTGTCCCTGCCCATACAGAGGGTCAGTGATTAGGGGGCCCATTGGGTTCAGGTACTTGATTTGTCCAAGGACATTTAAAGGTGGGTTCCAGTGGATCTGAGGGAGCCTTGTTTCCTGGCTGACTGGTTGATTGGAGATCTGGGGCATTGCTATGGTTTTCCACGAAACTCCCATTTATATCAATCCACAGTGAAGAGTGTGAAATCCACAGTGAAAAGTGTGAATCCCTCAGGAACATACCGGAGCAAGAAGATCCCATGCCAACCAGTTGTTCATTTGAGGTTAAACCAACCCTCAGTCATCTGCACTGGTGGATTTTGGATCAGACAGTTAACCGGTAGCCCAGGAGGTCATCAGGAGCTAAGGGACCCTCCCCTCTGCTCCCTGGGATCCCTGCAGACTCCAGAGCAAACCCATCGCCTGTGTTCATTCGCGTTTTGGGTCCCACTGCTCCCTGAGGATGACAGGCAGCCATCACAGCACTCGGAGCGAATTCCGGCCCCTCGCATTAATTCTCTCTCACATCTCGAGAGGAGTATGACAGCAGCAAACCCTCTGAGTGAATCCTAGCCCTATATTAATTCGTTCCCAGGTCCAGCTCTCTGATCTGCTGTCATCTGAAAGTGATACTAATGCCAGGTTTCCATATCCAGCATCCCGCTGTGCCTCCTGCTGCAGTCAGAGTCATGCTGGGAGAGATCAGCTTCTCTTGAGAAGGGTAAACCAAGTGCTTGATTTCAAACAGCATCAAATAAGTCAAGAGAGAATATGTGGCGGGGGAAGAAGGAGGGAGCGAAGGAATGAATGGTTGGGAACACATTCCCTTGAAGGGTGAGTGGAGAAGAGCACAGACAGGCTTATTTCTGTCTCTGATCTCTGTCCATCTTTGCTACCCACACCCCTGGCTTTATTCCTTCAGTTGTCCCAGTTCTCTCCAGGCAAGACCAGTTTCCTTGCCCTACTTGAACCTGACTAGGCTTTTTGCACTGCAAAGACAGTCTAATAACCCCAATGTATATGACTGCCCCAGTTCTGAACAATAAATAAGGATGAGGCTGCTTGTTGCAAAGCTTAGTTTGCTATCAGCTGCCAAGCCAGTTTCGTGCTCAGCTGCCCACAACACTGCAAGGCACAGGACTTGCCAGGGAGATGTAAGGTCCGGTTTGCCACCAAAGTAGTGGGCAGCGGACAGGTTGGGGTGGGCTGTCCAGCTCTCTTGCCAGTTGATGGCTTCTGACAGCCAAACCCTCTTCCTCTTCATCATGTACTGCTCAGCCAGGAAGGTGAATGCTGATTTAATTTGGCATTCCAAGAAAAGAATAAAGATACCTCAATATAGATGTCATCTCTCCTTCAGAAAGTTCCCTGAATATTTTACTAGCCAGCAATGTTGTAATATTTTTGTGAAGGTCAGTAAAAATTACTTAAGAAAGCCAAGGAAAAGCATTTGTAACAAGCAACAGTCACTTCTAAAGAGCACAGGAAGGAGCTTTCAACAGATCCAAAGTAATTTGTAGTAATGCCTGCTTTGGGCTGTTTTTTTCCCCCATGTATTTTATTTATTCTGTGTCTGAGATACCTTCAGAAACGTAATTTCCAGCCATTTTTTTCCAGCACTTTTGGAGAATCAAGCTCTTGAAGAGGTCTCAGATTGAGAAATCTTAGAATAACAGCCTCCAAACCCTCTTGTCATTTCTGACGGTGCTGGCTGCGGACATCCCCCACACCCCACCACAAAGACAAAGCACTGAGTCAGGAGCAGGACATGCAGTCCCAAAGGGTCTGTCAAACAAAGACTGAAGATCTCTGCCGAGTGGACCTGGAATGCCTCCCTCCCATTGCCATGTCTTGCCAGTTACCATCACGACCGAGAGGGAAATGTGATTGCATGTGAGCACTCCTCATCGGCTTCAGTGCGAGATCCAAGGGCTCAGTGTAAGCTGTCGGAGGAAGGATAGGTGCGTGGGGTCTGGGCAGGGAGAGAGAATGAGGTTAAGCCTCCAGTTCCTCATGGAAGTGGTCACGGCATGTACGTGCTTTACATTCATCCATCTTTCTGGGGAAAATAGGAACCTGCAGGACAGGGGCAAGAAAAAAAAGGTGGGGAGATAATGTCTTATATCTCCAGAGTCGCTTCTGAAGTCTACCTTGCCCGAGACCTCAATTTATGAAGTGCTTGGGGCTTGAGTCTGCCAGTATCCACACTGAACAGCCCCTCGCTCCTGGAGGAAGCCTCCTGCAAGGCTCCACGAAGGCAGCCGGCGGCAAGAGAGCAGTCTGTTCCCACTCCATCCGATGTTTATGGCAGCGTGGCTCTCTCCGCTTGCTGCTACCTTATGCTGTGCCACTTCATTTGCCCTGATGTTCCTTTTTCTAAATGGTAGGAAATCAGTACTTACCAAGTGCTGGCCCAGAATTTATTTGACTTTAATTTCCCTTTATGACCCCGTCTGCTAATCTCTATTGCACAGATAAAGAGAGGTAACCCAGGCACCATTACCCGTGATGTGGAGAATTTTCTGCAGTTCAATTATAATATCTTTTTTTCCCCTTGAGCAATAAAATCTCTCTGTCTCTTTCTCTTCCTTTAAACTTGTTCTCATAATTCTCCCTCTCCTGCTCTCAAGATGAGGTTAGGTACTTTTGTGATGTCTTCTTGGCCAGTGTGTTTGTGGAAGTCAAAGCAGTTAGCGTCAGAGCAGAAGGTTCAGCAACGTGCACGTGTTGTTTAATGCATTACTGGGAAACGCGCAGAGACACAGGGCAGGTGAGACACAAGAAGTGAATGGAATAGGTTAGCACATGGAAAGGACTCTGAGTTCAGCACAGACATCTCTTTCTGGATTGTTTTCAACCTTTCTTTCTCTAGAAATGCCGGCACGATGTGTAGCACAGATGCTGCTGAATTGGTGGTTTAATTTGACTTCTTTTTCCTGTTGCCTTTAGAGGCATTTTAAGGAAGGCATCCGGTTGCAATCATGCCGCCCCTTCGAAAGGCCGTACTCATTTGTCTGCAACTTCTTTGAAAGGTGAGTAATTCTCAATGCATTTTTCTTGGGCACCACTTACCCTGGCAAGGAGATCTTTCATGTATGCTTGTGACCTTTAGGACAGCAGGGTCCTCAATATATCTTCAGTGTATGTGTCGCGTTTGTCATGTGGTGATTATTTGCAAGGGTGAAACTGTTTTGATTTCAAAGTTTGGGCCCTAGGAAAAAGAATTTCTCTATTTTTTCTATAATTCTTTTTTTCTTTTTTTTTTTTTTCATTTTCTAGTTTAATTTGACTTAAATTTAAACCAAAAAGGATAGAATACGAACACACACAGACAAAAGGTCTGTCTCTGAGTAATAGTGAAGCTGGCCTTAGAAAGGACATCAAAGTGACATAGTCCTGATCTGTGGATTTTATTAACAATAACAGTCCCTGTTAAAACAGACCATCATTACTTGGAGGTGCTAACTAGACCTCCTTAGAGCACAATCTTCCCAAGTTTGTGTTTGTAATGAGAAGATGCCCTGCCTGTTGGCAAAGGTTGGTTGCACCTGAACTCAATGAGGCAATTAATAGCTGACTGGAGGTGGGGTTAAACCCATACCCCCAGATTCAAGCTAACTCTATCAGAACGGCTGCTGCATGTTTCAGTTGTGTGTTAGACATCTGAATCAAAAGCTGGTATCTACATGGAAATACAGTCTGAATCCAGAAGGTCCTGTTGCATATGTAGGAAGACAGATGGTGGTTGAGCTTGCCTTCTCCTGGTAAGATGAAATGATTTATCCCTAAGCTATCCGTAATGAAAAAATATCCAAGGGCAGTCTGAAACTCTGTGAGTGACCACTTAGAGAGACTAGGCTGTTTTTATTTTCCTATGGCTATGGCTAGAAAGAAAGTGCATGTGTATTTCTGCAATTGTCCTACAAGCCTGCTTTATAAAGCAGCAACTTTTTAGCACAGACGGCACAAGACACCCACATACTGATCCCTATCCTCAGGCATTTCATCCAATTTCATTGTAGGATTAACTTCTTTGCCATAAGATTGGCCTATAGCATTTATTTCTTCAGTGCTACTGTGAGATTTTTCTTAGTGCAAGCAGCAAAACAATGACTTGCTGTGTATTCTCAGGGTATTTTAATGATCCTATCTCCATATCTGTTAAAATTTACAATACAGCAGAGCTCTGACTGGCATATGGTTGTCAGCCGAGAGAAAACCGTGCGACTAGGAAGCAGATCAATGTTGACATTGTGGAGGCACCTCTGGAAAGAATTAATCAAGTCTGATCTTTACATACCCTCTCAATATGGATTTTCATTAGACATGGTGCTGTTTCCACACAGAGAGAGTGCAAGGTGCTCTCCTCAAGGTCAGCCCATTGACGCTGATGAACGCTATATAGACTGCGGGCTTCTTTGGGCAGAGACCTCGGATGTCTCAGTGCTGCAGTGGTGTGTTCTAGTGGGGCTAGGGCATCTGGGCAGGGCGCTGTCGTACCTAGCCGAGGTGTGAAAGTTTTTAAAAGAGCCTTTGAATGCGTGGGAAATGGCTGTGTGGACAGAGAAGGATTGAGATTTGAACTTATGAATAAATTCCTAGGAAAAATAAACTTATTTTCTAATCAGGGGATAAAGGGAATCATCAGGCCCCTGGTTCAACTTTAATTCAGGTCCATTAGGTGGACCTGAACTCCAGTAGACCATGTGAACTAAGATCTAGGTTGCCTTAACCTCCTCAGCTGGCTATCTCAGGCTAGGCACACTGTATCACGACTTGTCAGCGTTTATTTTGGCTGGTAGCACCGATATGTGCAAAGGCAGAGTGCATCTGCAACTCCATTGCTCCTAAAGGTAAAATCAAGCCTTTCATTAGTGTTTGTTATTAGTAGCTGTTAGTTATAATCAGGCTTAATGATATTTCCACAGTGAAGCACGGAACAGTCATATTCCTTAGGCAGAACTTAAAACACCCTGATAGGAGAATGCACGACGTTTCGTATTTCACATATGTTGTATTTCGAGACAGTGCCAGAATAGGCATCGTGGGTTTGGGATCTAAGAGGTAATCTTATTAATTAACAAAACTAAAGCTATCTAGTAAACAGATTCTGAATCTGTAATAAATAATCAGTCACCACAACAATTTCTTAATGGGCTATTAAGTGACTTAGGGTGGAATTCTCAACAGCTGACATGTAAGTATCTAAAACAAAAAACTTGCTTTTCCAAATAAATAATGGTCCAATTAATATTGAAAAGAATAGCCTGCTTTCACTATTTCTTGTGTCTTTAAGAACAGAACAGGCTTATAAAATAGAAACCTATCCAGCATATGCTGATTGCTGCCAGAAACCAATTTTTCAAGAACTGTCATTGAGTCATTAATTATCTGCAGGTCTCATTCGCCCTGAATCAGTGACAAACTTGGTGAGATTTTGGATGGGTTTAATTAATGCATGAATATGAGATGTAATATGCTTCTTGTTTGAACAATTATTGTCCCAGCACAACCCTTGAATTAAAGGATTGTGGGGGGAAAAAAAAAAGTAAATAAGATATATAGACCTGTGAGCAGACCCCACCTGGGGAGGAACATGTGAGTCAGTGTAGGCTCACCCGATTCTGCCATGACCCTACGATCTGAATCTCATGCCTGGGAAAGCTGAGGCCTACTGAGGAAACACTGCAGTTGTACGAGGACATCAGATCATTTCTCTGTTAGACAAGTTGATGCTAAGATCTAAGATGCAATGCACTCTTTTTTTTTTTTTTTTTAAACTAATGAGACAAGTAGTTTAAGCTTCCATTTCAAATCTAATCAAGATGCTTGGAGGTTTTTTCCCACTTTTTAATTCAACACAAGCTGCTTCTTTTATTTTCTTTTCTTTTTTCCTTTTCTCTTTTCTTTCAATGCTTCACTGACATAATTAAAAAAACAAATGCATTGGACCAGTGAGCAGGACAACCAGAAAATCTAAGTATCATTGACCAGGCTAGTTTTGCTGTACAGGCTGAATAAACTGTCAAGTATCTGTGCCTATGAACAGATCTCTGGGTGGCAATTTTCTGTTTACAGCTCTGTCCTAATATGGCTACCAGGGCTCCAGATGGGAGATACCTTATTTTTGGCCAGCTCAAGCAGACATAAAGGAATTTGGGTCTTCCATGTCACAGGTTTTAAGGGGTGGAATTTCTTATCTCTCTCAAACAAGGCATATATTGCTGTTCCAAGCAGAATTTGTTCTGTATTTAATAGGCACAATCTGCGCAGTGGAACAGACAGCAAACACTGAGCAAAATTTAGGATGCTCAGTCCATCAGAGTTGTGCATTTGCACTGGCACAGCTATATTGGTCAGGGAAGCGGTAGTTTTTTAATTCACACCGTTCCTTTGCCTTCACAGTGATGTAAAAAAAATGTCTTTGATTTCACAAGGACCACACTTTCACTCATTATTTCACTCAAAAGAGTAATAGTATTCTGTGCCAGTAGGATACTGGATCCTATTTAACTTTCAGACCTTGTCTTAAGCTGCCACATTTTCATGAATATACTGGCGCCATCTGAATGCCCACGAATAAGGGATAACATGACTATGCATAGCAGATGAGTCAAAAACCCAGAGCTTTTGCTTATGATAATTTTTTTTGGTTATTATTTTTGCACCCTGCCAGCTGTTGATCTTGCTAATGTGCCGCTTAGCAGCCAAGCTTTGTTCCCTCTTGGTTAATGAACTATGCAAGAAATCATAGGCCAGTGACTGGTTTTAAAGCTAATAGTGATGGTCCATAAAGAAGAAATGCCCTAGACCACTAGATCTGGAGACCTAGCAGTGCTGTTGTCAAAGATGATGGAGAGGAAAAGGTGACAGAACAGTCCTGTTTCACCCTTGATGTACTTATACCTCTTGGATACGTGCTGAAGTTAAATCTTAAGAGTTATTGCACATGCTGTGGGACTGACAAGGATTTGTGGCCTGGTAAAATATACCACTCTTCACTCAGAAAACCTTGTGTCCCATTAGAGGTCACCTGCTTCACATGACAGAGCACGGCTGTAGGCACATGGAGACACTCTACACACCTTCTTGTAGATGATCCTCAGCCACAGAGTTTGGTTAACATGGCTTCAAGTCCAGGAAAGGCATGTTAGGTTTGGGAACCACCTTACTTACTAATATTTTGGAGAACGGGCAGTGTGAGCTGCCCTCAGTCCTGCATGCAAACCTGCTCATGAGGGGGCTTATGGACAGTCAACGCGAGTCTGTACGGTCTGCTGGCTGAGAAGGGATGGCTGGGTACGTGCTGGACGGCGTCTTTTCCTCTGGTAGGGAGCTACAGCTTTGCAGCAGCCGGCAGTTTGCTGCCAGCAGACTGCCTCATTCTCATTCAAGAGCTGAAACCCAGGTTGCTGCCAACTCACTCCTATTGCAGGGGCTTCAGGAAGAGATGCCGTTTCCCCTGAAGCCCCTTCTCAAACATGTTAGCCCTCTGCATTGTGGAGCCAGCTCTCTCTGTCCTCTGTCTCTTGCTTCTTCTTTTGTTGGCTTTGGGATTTCTTGCGGACCCTCCGACTGCCTCATTCTCATTCAAGAGCTGAAACCCAGGTTGCTGCCAACTCACTCCTATTGCAGGGGCTTCAGGAAGAGATGCCGTTTCCCCTGAAGCCCCTTCTCAAACATGTTAGCCCTCTGCATTGTGGAGCCGTCTCTCTCTGTCCTCTGTCTCTTGCTTCTTCTTTTGTTGGCTTTGGGATTTCTTGCGGACCCTCCGCTACCCGCTTCCAAGCACCTCTTGGTTATTAAAATGCAGCTCAGGATAGTTCACTTTGCCTGGTACATTATCATTCCTCGTTAGAGACCCCTCCAGGGCCTGTGATATGCCTGCACTGACTTTATAATTACAAAGTCAATTTCTAAACAGACATTTGCAAATAAGTCAATTTAAATACCGAGATTTGCAAACAATAATTAAGCAGTAGCTTCTTTTTTAATATCTCTATATATAATTAATGCCCATGGGCTTTTCATTTTACCTTGCGACTGTGTAGCTTGCAATTGTTTGTTGAGCTAAACCATTCTCAGAAAGCAAATCAAATCACTGATGGGTTTTAAAGCTGTTTAAGAAAATGCCCTACCTCCCCCTACCTCATTCCACCCCAGCTCCATGAGCCATTTCTTACGCAGTCCCCAGTCCACTGAGCAACTACAGGGAAGCAGTGTCAGGTGCCTTACATGAGAGCCGCTGAGCTGGGGAGCTTTCCCCTCCAGCACAAGGATGGTGACATGATCGGCAAAAAACCTATCCAAAATCACAACACGCGAGGGAAGACTGCATTAAAGAAGCTAAGCAATAAAAGTAGTCTGCAAGCACAGGGGAAAATGCACTCTGGAGGAGGAGATGAACGCAGTCTACCCGAGTTTTCCTCCAAGGATGTGCAGTGAGAGGGCTCATGCTGCGAGCAGAGCATTGAGAGAGGAACAAATGGGCCTTGTCCCAGAATGGGTCCATCTCTCCTTTTCTTTGAGACAGGTCCTCACGTTATCCTCTGTCATTGCCCTATGGTCTCTGTCCATGGGCTTTGTCCCAGCTCTCCTTCCCCCTGGTCCCTTGTGTCCCTGGACAGAGAAGAGGGCATGGCGGGACTCCCACACCCCACCAGCCTGGGACCACCACAGCACTGACAGCATCATGGAAGCCGGGCTTTGAGACCATGGGAAGATGAGGCGTGAGTAGTGAACCTGGACATAGAGGGGCGAAACAGAGGGTTGCATTTCTTGTTAGGAGGTTCCTTGATTTCCACCCTGATGTCTCTGCCTCCTTCAGGTGCTCTCTAGAGTGGCTGCAGCACTGTCCCACGTGTAAGCCTTGTTATACCCAAGGCTATTCCTAGCTCTCTAAAGAAAGCTTACCCATTCTTCTGTTTCCCTCTTTCCTCCACATCTCCTCTGTGTCTCTACATGGTTTTTAATCTATCCAACGACCTCGATAAGATCTTAACTCCTATCTGGCCCTCACTGATTTCTAGTTTTCCTTTTAGCATGCTGCTGTCGTGTCTGCGGACAGAGCTTCCCTCAGCACACCAAGGCCATTGACTAAAGGCCCTACTGCAGTCACAAGCGACTTGGATTGTTCACAGCCCAGCCCATGCAGACCCCGCTTCTAAGCCTCTCTCCTCTCATACCACCTGATCCATGTTGCCTTCAGCTTTGTTTTGCCACAGATTGTTTTTCATGCCCTGGCTTTCCTGCCTTTCTTCCAGTCCTCACAACAGGAGATTTTGGTCTCTTCTCCAGAGCTTGGTCTCGTCTCCAGCCCACTTGACCCTGTGCTGTAGCTTCCTTTCTGGCTCAGGGGTCACTTGTACCCCCTTTGTTCCTTCGCAGCAGGTGGACCCCTGACTTGGTGGCATGTGCTGTGTTCAGGCTTGCTTCCCTTAACAAATCCCCCGCTTAGGAAGAGCAGCTGTCTGTGGAGTGAGACTCAACATGGCGCTTGACAAACATGCCTGACCTGCAGCATGCATGAGCCTTGACATTGGCTGTGTTGTATCAAATTCAAAAATTTCTGGGTAATAAACAGGGTTTCAACATCTAGTCTTTTCCTTGGCAGAGGCATCTGATATTGGTGTTACATGTGCACAGGTATGTATTTGGTGTAAACTTCTATCACCGGCAGAGTCTGTGAGGAGAGACCATAGCCCGGTGACTTCTGGCCCTGTCCTCTCTGAGTTGTCTCGGCAGGTAGTAGGTGTGTGCTCGGAGCACCATGCCTCCCCAAGGGGTTTGGGGAGAAGAACAAACCTCCACAGGGCCTTTCGTAGAAAATAGTAAGAAAAGGCTGAGTGCAAACTCTTTGCATGTGTGTCATGGTGCATTAAAGATGGATTGTTTCCTGGTTTGTACTCGTGCTCGGTAATTTCAAAGGACTTACTCATTATTTTTGTGTTGGTTCCACATTTTTGAGCGTGCTTGTATCTCAGCTCATCAAACTATAGCCAGCTGGGGCCAAAAATATCCCTGGCATAATCAGTTCGTTCATCCAAGCCCAAAACCTTCATTTCCCAATTCAAATAGATTTCACGATCAGCGTATTTGAAGGGAACATGGTCCTCAGTATCATCTTGGGTGACATTGCTGAAAGCAGACTTCCTTGCACCCTGGCACTCTGTATTCAATTGCTATAAATACGAGCAACAATTATACATCCTTTCTTTTCCCTTTTTATGGGTGTGCGAGGACAATAACTTAAAGCACTTGCTGCTATTCAGCACAAAAACAAATAACGGAACAACTCCGGCTGTGATGCATTTCAACGGCATAACTTAGACATGCCACTGTTATATTAAGTTATAAATATCTATCACTTGACAAAACCAATGCTTTTCGGTAGGGA
>NW_009597948.1:0-31652 GCF_000690535.1 Cariama cristata | reverse complement strand
AAAAAAAAAGAAAAAAAGCCCAAACCCTGAATCGTGGTTGCTATAGCAATTAACAATGGGCGTCCTTCTTCGGGAGCCAGAGATGCTGACGCAGCTAAAACAAATGTTTGTGTATGGCCGTGGCGGGGACGGTGACGGATTAGGGAGTGCTGGCCTTGAGCCTCGGTGTAATCCAATTCTAAATAAATCATAAATCTAAGTGCAGACTGGCAAGCTGGAGGGAATACCAATGTGAGGAGGGTGACAGCAGGGTAGTTTCAGTTTCTGTTTGGGGCAGAGGTGAGGAGGGAGTAATAGCGGGATGAGTGTAAAAATCCAGATTGAGAGGTTTGTGATCTGGATTTTTTTGGCAAAGGACATGGCTAGCCTACAGCCACAACCTCTCACTGGTCCCTTGTGGAATTCCCTCCTGTAGGAGCCTTTGTATCCTCTAAGCACCATGGTCCTCTTTGTTTCAGGGCTCAATATAAACCTTAAAACTAAAGGAAGGAGAAGAAATGTGTTAAGGGAGTTCATAGCTTCCTTTCCATCACTGGATGTGGCCTGCGTAATCCATCAGCTTCCACCTTAGCCCAGTCTATGCTGTTACCCGAAGGTTTGTAAGTCCTCTGGGTCCAGGCCCTCATGAAATCATGCCAAGATCCCCACTGGAGCTCTTGCTGTCATACAATGCAGGGCAGGACCACACACTCTATGCTTACTGTTGGGCTAAAGAAAAACCTCTGCCCTCTGGAAAACAAAACAAACAGAAGACTAACAGTGATCTGGTGTCTTCTCGCCTCCCTGACACGTGGATTCAGCCTTGATATGGAGTGAAAAATGAAAATGAGGACAGCTCAGTCAACAGCATGTCTCAGAAATTAATGAGCCCCTTTGCCTTCAACACCTGATAATTACATCTTTCAATTAAATGAACTCTCTCCCTGTCCAAGTTCTTATAAATTAACTCAAAGTGATGCATCTTCGTGGGCTGCCAAAGCTTCCTTATGCCAAAATCTGTGCAAGCTTCCAGACCCTTGCAATGATGGAGAGTCTTAGGCCCAGATATTACTAAAGGATTTGGTCCTGGTGTCTCAGCAGCCCAACTCCTAGGTTACCAGCAGAAGCAGAGTCCATGGCCCTGAGCTCAGCACCTCATCTCCCTGTGAAATGAGGGAGAGCAAAGACATTAGAAGATCCCAGGCAGTCAGCTGCCAGTATGGGAATGCCACGTACAGAGATGTTTCTTAATTCCTGCCCTTCGTTTGGACTTCTCACTGCAAAGTATGGGACTCCTTTGACTCAAACCACAGCTTTCAGGTGAACACTTAGAGATGAAAGCCTTCAGCAAAATGGACTCTGCTTTCTGGGGGGATTCACACCATTGCCGACAATTGGTTATAGTAAAAGGCACACATGCAAGGGAGAAGAGACACCTCTCTCTATGCTAAGGCCTATTACCATATTTTGCAATTACAGTTTAGGTACAGAGGTGCACTGAGTTATGTGTTCAATATCTTGATGAGATCACATGTGCTCAGAGCTAGGCAAGACAGATGAGTTTCTGTCTCCTCCTCCACTCAAATGCGTCTTATGATGTTTCTAAGGCTCCCAGTACTACCCTGTTTCATCACTTTCAGCCTGGAGAAAATCCATGCATAAAATGGGGGCTCCTGGTCTAATTCAGTTTGCTGCAGGTACAAACCTTAGTCAGCTAGAGAAGACATGCTGAGTGTAGGGAGAGGGGGTGCAGACAGACATCCCACCCCAGCAGGGTGAACGTTATAAAACCAGACGACTGCTCCATTCTCTTTCTATTCTCCCCTCTCCTTAAGTAACCAAGTGCAACCAGTGCAGCCTAAAGCTGGGTTTTTATAAGCTTGCAATAAATCCAACCAGTTTTTCTAAAGCACAGCAGGCAGCTGATGCAATCACATAATTCAGCCCAAACTCATCGGACAATGGCTAGGAATGCTGAGGATGTATTTTCCTCTTAAACCCACATAGGCATGTATTCCCACTTGTGCAGACGTGCGCCATTTCAATTAAGGCAATTAGCAGTGACCAAGGGCAACTGCAAAGCTCCAATTAAACCAGCACAAAGGCTAACATGATCTACAGTGTCATGGAGCAGGTTGGAACATGTATCCCCGACAGCCACTCTCTGCCAGATTAAAGGGTTTATACTCTCTCTGTTGTCCCCTTCCAGACCTCCTACAATCTCTTCTCCTTCAATAAGCCCAAATGCTAATCTCCAGTCTTTGTATCTCCTCATTAATTTACCCCTTGTCAGGGGCCTCAGGGGAAGATGCTAGCTTTTCTCCTGTCTTTCTGTCCCATTTAAACTGTACCCTGCAGCCACAGTGCCCTGTTCCCCTTCATGTCCTTAGGGTTAGCCTGAGAGTGTGATTTAGGCTTCAGTGACCTTTTCTTAGCAGTGACTGGTCCTAGACGGTGTGTTTGCTGTTTGCCCTGGCAGGCTGTGATGGAAAGGAATGGAAACAGTCTGCAGAAGAGCAGCAAGGAAGGAAACTGGTTCTCTGCTCAGAGACAGTGATTTCCTGCTGGGATGGTTTGGGATGGCCCCTGCTTTGGGGGAAGTGTGTGGGGAAGGGTCTGCCTTGAACCCACCAGCAGAGATCCATGGCTATTTGGGAGAGAAGGGATTGATCTTTGTGAAATCTGCTCTGGATTTCTACACCCGTGAAGAGTGGGAAGCTCCTTTGCCTGAAGACGGACCTGAGCTTGGGGTTGCTTTCAGATGGTGATTTAGACTCTGCTAGAAAGTACACAACAGAATGGTGTGTATGTTGAGCTAGACCATTTGGTGTTGAGAGACAGACTGGAGGTAGGTTTGTAGCAATGGTGTCTGAGCTCTGACTTTGACTGACACCCTATTCCATTGTTTCACAACACCTAGATATAGGCAAGGCTCTCCCAACCCCTTTGCAGTGGCTTGATGCAGGCATTTGGACTCCATCCCATCCATACTTGCTATCTGGTAGCCCTGAAACACTCCAGGCAAGTTGTTGCTTCCAGTCTACAAACCACTTTTATTGGGATTTGTCATTAACGGGACGTTGCATCAAAGTAAGGGCAGAGACCGGCACAGATTGGCTCTTTCAGACAGAGAATGGAGCGAGACTGTGGAAGGAGGGACAGCTAATGACAGGGAACCGTTCTGAGGATGGGAGAATGGGGGGGACGTGACTGCACATGGATGTTGCAGTCAGTGGTTCAGATCTAGCGGAGACCAGTAACCAGTTACTGGTGATTAGCCCCTGGCAGCTGTTCAGTGGCCTGAGCTAAATGGTCAGGTCAGACCCCAAGGCAGTCTTACTTTGGTTCCTAGTGGACCCCTGCTCATATAGTAAAAGCCACTAGTACATTTAGTGCTAATTGGTGTCCTCGTTAGCAGTTACTGCTGAAAAGCCACTTGTTGAATAGGCCCAAACAGTGAACTCTTTTCCTTCAAGGTGAGTGGTCCAATTAAGGGTTGACAGGCAGTTGGGGCAAGATGTTTGCTACCTGCTTGGAGGATATGTAGGAATTTCAAGGTGAGAGCCCAGAAACCTTCCACATATTCTCTTAAAAGGAACGTCCTTCTGTTTGGGTACAGTTGTGAAGGGAGAAAATTGAGGATGTATTTGATATGGAAAAATGTCTTTAATATGTCTTTCTGTGGCTCTTCCACCTTTTGGCTGTGCTTAGTTTTTCCTTACTGTTCTAGGTTTTCTTGTGTGTTAGCACTGAGGATAAAACCCGTGAAATCTCTTTCTTAATTTTTTTACTTTGTCCCAAGTAACACAGACAAAGGGGCTGTCATGAGCTGCTAGAATGGAAATTAATTTTAAAAGCATCATCATTTATCACTTTTATAGCAAAAAAAAAAAAAAAAGGAGAAACTACTGAGATTAGAGCAATTGCGGCAGAAACTTCCTGCACAAGAATTATCAGAAGGTACTTGCAAAAGGGTAATGACATTAAAGTGCTCAAAGAAATTCCAGGTAAAAAACCCAAGGCCCTGCTGCAAGTACACTGCACTGGAGATTTTGTTTATGGTGTGGGATTTGCCTTTCACAGTTTGAACGACCCAAAAGTCAGACATTGACAGTATGATAGTTATCTGACCTCCATTTGTAGTCAACTGAGGGAGACAGGTATGTTTAGAGGGCAACTCTCTGTATCAACATACGGTATCTGAGATCGATAGAATGGGTAGTTCCTCCCATGAGAGCTGGAAGGGTTGTTCCTACAGAAATGCTTTGATTTGCAACAGCATCAATGATGCTAGTAATAATATTGTTGAGAAATGCAGCTATCTCTGATTGAAATGGGGATCAGTGCAAGAGCGGTGCAGGTCCAACCTAACAAGTGTTGCAAAGCCATACCAGAGGCTCCAGCTGGGGATGGTTTGAGCAACATAACCATGAACTGGGAAGAGCAAACACACACCAACATAAGTGCCCCGGCTGCAGGGATGAGGAGCAGCCCATGGGTCATTTTGTTCTGCAGCAAGTGGCCACCTGCAGAGATGATGCTGTGAGATGGGGATGGTTTGCCTCTGACTGAGCCAGGAGCCTCATTTCAGGTGTCTGATCTAGACTGCCACTCCAGAGGAGCTCATTAAATTGAGCATAACAGATCTTTTTCTTCCTTTACTTACTTGCTTACTTTTTTCCCCCTGCGTGGAATGAGTTAAAGGCCCCTCATTCCTCATCCATTCTTTCTATTGGAATCTTATCTCATTCCAGTCCTCCCCCTCCTCTCACACACTCCTCCTTTCCTCACACACATCTACTTGCTCCCTCCAGGAAGCCAGCTAATTATTTCCTGAATGCCCCCAGTGTTATTTTGCCTTGAGAACCTTTCCTGCTGGGACTTCTCACATGCTTATGATTCTCTGTGTGACAAAAGGTTTCTCAGTTTAGCTTTGAATGGTTATTTCTTTAATTTCTACATTTAGTCCTTTTGCCTCATCATCTGCACTTGGGCTGAGAATAGAAACTTCACTTGACATTATCTAAACCATTATCAATTAAATCCCTTCTTAACTGCTCTTTTTTTTCCCTAAGCCGTGTAAGTTTTTGGGTTTTTCCTCTCCTTCATTCCTGCATACCTTTCATTTGTAGACAAAGCCCTTTACCCTTCTGCATTAACTTTCCAAACACAACTCACTTTAGTGCTGTTGTTTGTTTTTGTTTAATACCACCACAGTGATGAGACAGGAACACAGGATTCCAGTTTATTTCACACCTGAAAATCAGTGCACCCTCTTCGAACTGGTGCAGGCATTGGTATATTTGCTGTGTGTAACAGAGGTTCTCCACTTGGCCATAGAGAATATACTGTTGCTGAGTCAGCAGCAGAGTAGCATTGGCCAACAGATGAGTCTGGGTCTCAGGGCTTTAAGTAAGCTACAGGCACACATAGAGTGTACAATCTGCAAAGAGGGAAACAAAACCAGCATAGCTGTGCTCCTTTGAACAGAGAAATCAAAGCAGGCACTTGTCCATGGCCACTGTGTTAGAGCAGTTTTGAACGCAAACTCATGAATGATGACTCATGAGTTTACCTGAACACTTTCAGATGGGTGTTTCACGTATTCCCTGGGATGCAGTGACTGCATCTAGAGGGTATGTGAAGATGACAAAGAAAAGCAAAGGTGTGTCCAGTGTGCTTTCATTCACTACCCAATAGCCTGCACCTCCGCTTCACTGACATCAAGATTACTCTTCTCTACACATAGCACAGAATGTGAGGGATGTAATCCTCTGAGCAAGACCGAATATGATCCACTGCAGTGGACTGTAGTGGGGAACGCTTTGACTGCTTATCATATATGCATACAGGGGTCAGCCAGTCATAGCAGCTATAGCTCCAACATAACACATCCCTGCATACAGTGAAAGCATCCAGCTCATAGTAAAGAGCTGGTGTGGGTGGAGGAATGCCAGAGGTAATGCAGAGTGGGTGATTAAGATCGTAAATGCCTCTAGCAAGATGTCTCTAAGGGGAAAATGTTGGGGGTGATACAGTGACACAAATATATAGAAGCTGGAATTTATTAATTCTTATGGAACATTTTGTCTCTTCTTTTGTCTTTCTTAGGATATTTTTTTCCCCTACTTGAATAAAAGCTATGCAGAATTATAGTCCTATGAGTAAAAGACATACAGGTCACATCCTTTTGACCCACATATGCTTGTCACAACTGGAGGTATGCCAAGTTAAAAGCATAAGTTACTGAGGCTTAACCTAATCATAATAATTCTGCAACAGTTCATAAACTATCAAACAAACACAGAGGGATTAAAAAGTACCAGGAATTTATGACTTGTCACATTTTCTAATACGAACCATGCCCAACTTTGCAGAACTAAAGGACTGGAGAAAATGCAGGTAGGCAGCTGAAATCCAAACCCACAGTTCTCTGGAAGTTCTTCTTTTGGAGATGGCACAAGAAGAAGCATTAATTGGTTGCTGTTTCACCTCTTTTCTTTGTTGGATCAGCTGTTAATTCAAGGCCTGTGGCCATGTCATAACCACTTTTATTGAGCTGTTTCAAACCCAAGTCCCAATGAACCTTTTTGTCACTCAAGCAATGAAGGAGACTGCCTCCCAGCTCTGCAAAGGCTGCTCAACCTAGCCTCCAAGCACCCTGAAATCTATCAGTGCTAATTAGGGCCTCCTTAAAGGCTCCCAGGCTGCTGTTACTGGTTTGAAATGCAGACTGGCATGTGAAAGCCCTTATGCTTGGCTCCTGAGAGGAGCAAAAGCAAACAACAGGCCCTGCTGTGACCTCCATTTACGAGACTCATTTACTGCACTGAAGGCATCCGCTTCTTGGAAATCAAATGGACAAATTAATTTTGAACCCCTACTGGTTAAGATGGACTTCTCACTGGGACAGTGCTCCTGCCTGGCTGGCTAAATGTTTCCTTAATCTTTGTGTCTGTGGAGTTTCTTCAGGGAGGTTGGGTAGATGAGTTTGCTGCCAGGAAAAGACCTGGGAGTAGGGAGGTAGCACACTGCAGGCAGCTCTCCAGCTGCCCCCGGTCTCTGATACCAGGTGGGGACCAGCTGTCATGTAACTAAAAACCACATCACAATTTTTAACCAGTATTAACAGTTTTCTTTAAGTAATGGCAGAATCCTGTGCTCTGACCCATTATTGCACTACCTTTTTCACCACGACATGAGAGTTCCGTCCAGTGATGCTAAGTGATGTGCCCCACGTCTCTTCCCATGATTCATGCTCATGTCCATAAGCCCAACTTTGTTGCTGTCTTTGGGGGAAGAAGGGGTCTCTAATTCATCTCTGTTCTTGGCTCCCTAGGACTCTAAGACCATCTGTCTATTTTCAGTCAAGTCTACTCAAATTCCCTGCCCAGTGGGCATGAAGCCACCTGAGGATCCTTTCAAAGTTCAGCCCAGCCATAATTGCTCCCCATGTAGGCCAGCTATTGGAAAGTGTAGGTAGAGAACTGAGAGCCTTAGCAAACAAAAATGACAGCATCTTGCCCAAGAATAATATGTTTAATTTGTCACCCATGGGATCTTTTAGTCCTTATGGCAGAAATACCAGAGAAATACTTCCTCTTCCCCGTCTGCCCCACTGCCATCCGTTCTTTTCTCTGCATTTCTCTCTTAATCTTCCTGAGACTCAAGTGCCTATCTCGTTATGAGTTATTTATATTTTCCATTCTGCTGGCATATGGTTCCGTGAGCCTTCTCAAGTCTTTCAAGGGGAATCTGAATTTATTGAACGCTTCTCTCCTCTTGCTGGTCTGTGTTTGAATTCCAGCATTGGAGGCTAGGAGATACTGCCTGTCCTCTGGGACTTCTCTCCTGTCTCTTGGGGACTCACAATTCATTCAGGGCAGCGCCAATGGGGAGAAGCAGTGAAGATATTAAGACATTTCGTGCAGCTCAGCCTCCCCCTTGCTTACCATCAAGCAGGGAAGATGGTGGCTGGACAATCCCATGCCTGCTTGAGAAATGAGTGAGCTTTTACCATTAGTAAAGGTAGCCAAATATAGCCATACCTGACCTGGAAGGGAATATGGGAAGGAGGTGTGTCAAGAGGAGCCAAAAGCTGAAAGATAAGCAGAGAGGAAAGGTTTCCCTCATTGATACCTCACTGTGTGAATGTCTGAGATATTACTTGTCTTTAATACCCACAACCTTCATAAAACTGCACAGTTCACCTACGTCCAGAGATGCTCTGAGGCTGTGCAGCAATGTCACTCTCAGTTTGTGCCTGAGAGTTGAGGAAACCTCACCCAGACCGTGGAGTAAATTCGTGTAATGCACCAAATCTGTTAGAAAACCAACTGAGGTTGCCTTTTGGTGAGCACCACAAAGCTGGGAGCAGACCTGCACACTAGCAGAGCTGGAGGATGGCTGTTCAGATCATGACCTTCTGACTCACTCCTGGATGGCTGAGCGGCCCTTGTATTGCCTGGCCAAAGGGACTGCAAGCTGTGAGACTCCTGAGCTCGCTCTGTCCTCCCAAGATGTGACACGGATGGTGGCAGTGATGTCGTGTGGTTATGGTCACAACTAGGACTCCCTGTGTCAGACCAGGATCCTGCTGTCTAAGATACTATATAAAGAATGAAAAAAATCTGCTTAAATATGATGAAGGTTCATTAAAAAATAGTTCTTTATTATGTTCATTGTTCCCTCTAAGTCATTTGTTTTGGAGGGATCTGAAATCCTCATGTGTTGATATGGATAAGGAAGGGTTAGGTGAGTACTGCTTCATCTTCTTTATTGTTTGTGTTAATATTTATTTAGTGAGTGGCAACATAGGCTTACTAATTTTCTTTTATATTTAAAAACATCTACTGCTGAGATGATAGTGGGTCACATAATAACAGGGAGAGCCCAGACCATGCATGTGTTACTAAGTAGATAAGACAGATTCACGACAACATCTTGCAGGCAAGGGACAGAGGGGCTGAAGAACGAAACCCACATCCTTGTGTGCACTTGCAGTCCTCTACACGTCCCTGTGATGTTCTGCAGGACCTGTATACCTAAATAAAAAACAGACCCTTTGTGGATCTGGGTAAAAGCAAGAAGCGGAGGATATAGCAGGGGTAGGAAATCAAGGCAGATGGTGACCATCATGAACAGGTACCACAACCACCCAGTTCTTCCCCTGGTTCATACTGCGGGAAATGGATGTCACCTGGATAACAGAGTATGCACAAAACGGGCAGCATTACTGCAAGCTGCTTTGAAGCAACTCTTCCAGTGAATCCTCACCCTCAGGGGGTAGGGACATTTTTCTGGTACATGAGAAAGAATTGTCCTTCACAGACTGCACAGTCCACAGCCAGTGGTGCAGTGCATTCGTTTGGGGAATACTCTCAAACCTTACTAACCTTTAATTCAGATCTGTAAGTCAGAGGGACCTTCTCCTCCATGTAGCACAGTACTCTCCTGCTGAGTATGTGGCCAGGTGAGCAAGGAGCCCATGATGGACCGCTCCTTCTTGACTTGCTGGCCAGGGATGCCCTGAGAGAGAGCAGGGTTTGCACAAACAGGAGGCCTCATAGACAAACCATATCTCGGTCCTATCAGGTTGGGCACAGAGCTCCGGATGGGTGAGGTGAAGAAGACAAGGTCACTATCAGACTGAGTCTAGACCCCTTCCAGGAGCACCCTGAAGTCCTGTTTTTCAGCTGCTGGCAGAAGCAACCTTGAAGGTGGTAATGTTGTTTCTAAGGTTGCACACAGGACAGACAGAGCTCAGGTTTTGGAGAAGACTATTGCCACTGAGAATCACAGCAAGAAAGCTGATGAGATTAATTGATTTCTTATCTGTGAATAACATCTCTGCAAATATTGCCAGATGCTTTCCATAAACCCTGCTGACATGGCAGCAAGGTTAGGGGATCCAGCTCCCTCGATCACTTCTGTTCCCAGCCTAAGCCCAGAGGCCAAACCAAACCTTGGGATACCCCCCCATGCTCTTCCAGCCCCCTTCTCAATGCACAAGCAGGATCTTTGTGGTTGCATGTGTGTGGTAGGATTCATAGCACCAAACAGCAAGCTCTGTTGCGTGCACACGATGAATTATGACACAGACCCCAAAGTGCCTCTCGCAAGCTGTCCTCTCCTACATCAAGACCTGGCCTAAGCCAGGAGGGAGCATGAGGGAAGCAGATGGCAGCCTGGCAGAGTGATTAAAGCCCTAGATATCTGTTTTAATGAATTGCCCACCCAGCAGATTAAATATTGCAATAGTCAGCCTTATTCTATGCTGTCAGTAATCTCAGGCTTATTTACGACACCAGGGAAATGCCGTGCTCTTCCTTCTGCTGTGCATCGTCAGTGCAGGCTGAATTACAAGTTGGGATGGAAAAGAGACCTGTGGATTTTGTCTGTCACCCAGAGTAGGAGTCACTGGGTACCACAGCTTAGGTAAACCACCTTGCAGGACAATTCAGTGAAGGAAACGGGCAACAGCTGAGGTTCTGAGTCATGAAGATGTATGTGCGTCCTGTGCAGATTTAGACCTGACGATAGGTGCAATTTTTATTCACTTTTCTCTACTTTTGTATCTCTCCTGTTCCCTTCTTCCCTTTCACCCCATTTCAATACCTCCAGCTAGCCCTTTCTGTTTGACAGCTGTTTTGGAAGTGCACAATCAAAGTCTTTCTGTGGTGTCCTGCTTCCCTCTCACTCCTTTGCTCTTTACTGGGATATTGGCAGAGGAGCTGATTTGGATTTGCTCTGTAAACAGGACTCCTGTCAGTATATTTTATATAGTTAGGCAAGCTTAACAAGCACAAGAGGAGCTGTGTGAGTGCTGGTGCCAAACCCTACACATTTGCCACCCATATGGTGAAGGCTATGCTGGAATTGTGGTGCTTTCTCTGCCTCACTTTTAATTCTCTCAAGACTTCCCAGCTGCAGGGCTGGCAAACATCTTCTCCCAGTCCCTTGAAGGATGTTAGAGAGCTGAATGTGTTGCTGTTGTCAGGAGGTGAGCAAGTCCTCCCTCTGCTTCTTTTGAGCTTGGGTTAAGGACAGCAGTTACCTGCTTCCCTCATCCCTGGAGAGGTACTACTTGGATAGGGGCTGGTAGAGCAGGACATACTCCCATGCAGATCTCTTGCAGAAGAGGAGCACATTTTCCTGAGCGGGGCCCTGGTGTCTGTGGGATAAGGAGTCCAGAAGACAAAAACCACTGAGTCCCGGTTTCTTGGAGGCTGTCTGGCTTTGGTATCTAATAAGGCATAAGCTTCAGCTGAAGTTTTCAGGACTTTTAAGAGGGTGCTGCTGACAAGCAATCTCTAGCAAGGTTTGACATAGCTGCAATGGGCTTTGAAGGTGTCTCTGAGCCTGAAATCTGGAGAGAAACCTTACCTTAGGGCATCTTGCTAGCAGAACTCAGTGTCTAAAAGCAGAAGCCTCTGTGACTAGAGTGAAAAATAGAGCCAGGATTTTCATCCAGGATTTCCTAGAGAGAAATATGAGCTGTGCTCTGTAAGGTTCATAGCGAGGGAGTGCAGCCTGTCCAGAGTGCCTTGGATTTACTGCACATGCGGAGGGACGAGCACATCCATCCAGGTCTGGTTCACCTGTACTGCCCAGGAGGGTCCGGTAAGCACATTGGGGTTTCTGACTGACCCCCAGACCCATCGGGGCTACAGCATCTCTTCCACTGAGCAAAAAATTAGAGGACAGGCCTCGCAGCCCAATCCTTCCCTGGGAATTGTTTTTAGAATGGACCAACCTTCCCAACTAAGTGTTTGTCAAAGCTGATGCCTTTCTTCAAAAACTCCAGGTGCCAACAAAAGCATTGGGAGTTTTTTGGCTGGGAGGAAGCACAGAAAGCTTAGATGGTTGTTTTGAGGCCAGCTGTGCTGTTTTTCCATTCATTCATAACTGCTGCGAACCGTGAGAGCAATTGGAGAATACAGGAGGAACCAGTGCCTGGGTCTGTTCCCTGCACCTCAGCTGCATGTCTAGGGAAAGCTTGGGAAAGTTTCCATGCCATGGTTATTTATATTTGCCACCTCTGGTTCTGAACTTTTGTGTGTGTTGGTAATAATATCCCATTACTAAACTGTACTTTATGAGTGCATCATTTGCATTGTCGAACAGCTGTTAGCCTCTCTAAACTGCTTGCCTGCCATATTGCATAGATAATAATATCTAATCCATATTAATTATAAATACACAAATCATCTCCTAAATAAGGCAAAGTTTTGTGAGCAATACAAACCAATGGGTGCCAAGAAACGTTAGTGTTACGCCTGACACCTCATCCCCTGGCTGTCACGTCATGAATAAAGAAGAGCCCACAGCACAAGTTAAGGATGGCATCTGAGCTTTAATAGCCTGCAGCCACTGCCATAAACCCTCCGGCTATGATTTCATCACATCTCACAAGCTAAACTGCACTGGTTCAATAAGAAACCTCTATGGAGAAATTGCTGCAGGAAGTGGGACTGCAATTATTATTCACTACCTGGCGTGTGTCGGCGGTGGATCTACGCTGGACTAACCCCACCTTGTGGTGTTGATGGGGTCTGGCTGACCTGTTTTGGAAGAAAACACCGATTTCCACCCTGTTTGGATTTGAAGCCCCCTAAAGCTTCGCCTGCTGGAGGTGGAAGTCTAAAATAAGCCCTTGCAGTTGGCTCACTTTCCTCTGTTGGCTTTCTCAGGTCTCTCAGCCAAAGTCTATGGATGCCCCAGCTTCTGTGCTTTAGGCTGAAAATTTCTGGTATAAAACACAATATCCCTGTGTGGTCATTCATTCTCTTCTACCTCTTTATTGAGGAATTAGGTGTTGCTCTTATTATTTTCCATTTTGACTACTTATTGTCTTCTCCCCAGTCTCCCCTTCACAATTTCAGATGGGCAAGTTTTTTCTTTCCTCCACTTTGTGCTACAGTGCCGTACCATATAGCTGTCAAAAAGGTCCCACATTTCTTTCCAGAGGTGGCTGCATTTCCATGTGACGGTTGAAAACTTTCTAGGGCAGTTTCTGCTCCTTTTGGATAGCATATGAACGGGACAATGTCTGAAAAGCAAAAGCAACATAAATGGCAAAATTCTCAGCTTTTTTTTTTTCCTGCAGAATTAGAGAGATAAGGACTCTATACTGTGTCCCCTCCAGGCATATTAGGATAAATGCCAATGAGATCTTACCTGCAGGTAAACCAGTATACTTGTAAAGTATCCAGCCCAAATGGGGCTCTGATTGGAAAAACAACTTCATCACAATAATACTTAAGCTGGGCATAGCAATTTTTGTTTTCATGATGGCTAAAAATGACCATGTTTGCCCTTCCCCCTGCAAATTATGATGTCTTTTTCTTAACAGCATTGATTTCCTTTAACATTTCAACCAAAAAAAAAGAAGAGTAATTTCTGGAGAGTCAAGCCACTGAAAGACCCTAATTGTTTGCAATACAGATGATCACAGGACTCAGGGAACATTCTTACAGATTTCATTTCATTATAGATGTACATTCTTACAGATTTCAAGAGGCAGATTATCAAGAAGAAAGAAACTATCACGGATACTTAGAAAATGTTTAAGATCTAGACAGTTCAGCCAAGATTCCTACCAAAGAACCCCAAACCCACGATTGCTCTGTAGATATAAATATTAGCATTATAATGCAACCTCAGTTTCTCAAAAAATCACAAGGATAGGGATAATAATTGCAGACTGTCTCAGACCCTGATGCAGACTGTGGTTAAGTCTAGAGTTTTAAACTAGTCTCATGAAAATATTTAGTTAATAAATTCTGACTCTTCCCTCACCCCACGCACACATGTTCAAGGTACAAGGCATAGAATTCATTTGGGAATGATGTATTACAGAGAGAGGTGGTGTCTATGCCTCTAAGGCTCCATCCTGAAATCAGATTCACGTATGGGACTGCTCTTTGCCTCTCCTTTCCTCCCCCTCATACCAAAAACACCTTCGGGAAAGCTGAGCTGAGCCTTCCCTGCTGTTCCTGGTCAGCCGAAACGCCTCTCCCCGTGAGCCCGAAGCCTGGGTTAGGGCTTCGGAGGGGAACGCAGCAGCGATGGTGCACATGGAACTGGAGTAGGTCTGCAGGAACACTGTGGGGCAAGTGACAGGTTAAGGAGGGAAGTCTACAGCTGAGACTTTGAAAATTAGATCAGGAGGATCACTAGGAAATAGGCAGAAGGGAACAATCTTCCCTTGGGAAAGAGAGAAGGAGAAAAGAGCTGGGTATCTTCTGGTGGTGGTTCCTATGTCGTGTGTGCAGTAATGAACAGGAGACACTTTCTCTAAAACCTCTTCGGATTGTCCCTGCTTCTCTCAGGGTTGGGGGCATGACCGAGAGAAAGTGCCAAAAAAAAAAAAAGACAGGATGGCGGCTATGTTTGGTGCTGTATTTTTCTCCTTAAAAAGGAGTTTGATTCCCGTCTGCCTTGTCTGGGGGCCAGTAGAGGGAGACAAGCCTCTGAGCTTAATTCATGCCTGTTCTCTCCTCTCCAACAAGTTCTCAGGTGCTTTTTTTTTTTTCCCTTCTGCATTATTATTATTTGGGTTGAAATATTGTTTTTATGAAAAATAGCTATAAATGACCCTCACCTTGCAGTTACAGAGAAGATTAGATTAAAAATGCTGCAGGGAGATTTGGGTGAGCGAACACATGGCAACAATCCTCCTGTGGCAATAACACAAGGAGAAAATTGGCCCAGGTAGGGGCTTTGAATGCTGCGGAGTACGCGTTTTTCTGTGTGAGAAAGCCTCCTCGTCACTGCTTGCGTCCGTGCATGTATGTAGGTTTACCAGAAGCCTGGGTTTAATGGCAGATGCGCAGGCATTGAGTTTCTTAGGATCTGGTGTAAAACTGCAAATCAGATCCGTAAAACACCAGTTTTTCCTGGCTGACAGCAGCTATAGCATAGTCAGAGCAAGAATGGGGTGCTGTGAAGATTGCCAGGAGCTGGCAATAGCTGCAAGGCTGGAGATAACCCTGGGGAGGTTAACCTTGGCCCAGTTTCAGTGCAAAGCTATGTGTTTGGTTTGGTTTTTTTTTTCCTTTTTTTACCATTTCTGTGCCCCTAAAGATGTGGAGGGGTGTGTGTGGGAGAGCAATGCACAGCGTAGTGTGCATGGGCATTGCACAGCTTTTGCAGCGTGCCACATGGAAGTGAGTGACTCGTCTGCAGTGCTAAAAGCAGCGAGTCCCATGCATGCAGGCTGAAACTGGGACTTGCAGAGAGAAGGTGCTTCGCAGCATGGCCAAGCACTCTTTGTATGTGGAGGGAGTGCAGAGATGGTTGTTAGTGCCCGGTATGCCCAAAAGGGCCTTCTCTGAGGGTTGGTCAGAGTGGGCACAAGCAGCTGGAAGCCCCTGAGCGTATGCATGTGGGATGCGCATCCTCTGCATGTCCATGCACACATCATCCTCCTGGATCTTCAGATGAAACTCTTTCAGAGCGTGCGGCGGTGGCATCCATAGGCAGCCGTGTATGTGTGTATGTGTGCATGTGAAGTCCCTTTGAGCTTCTGTTCATTTGTGTGAGCTGGGGAGCAGCAGCTTTCAGATTGGGTATCACATGTGGATTTTGACTGTGTTGCCTCCAAGTCCTCAGCAGAAATTTGAGCAGATAAGGCTGGGTAGCAGTTGGGAGTCTAACACAACCAGAGACAACAAAGGATGAAAGGAACCAAGCAAATGAAACAAGCTTTTTGAAGTCCTTGCAGAAAGAGCCCTTCACTATATTTAGTGAACCTCACGACTCCATCAGAACAAAACTGTCGTCACTGGAGGGAAAGGAGGAGAAGTTGCCCTGAATGAAAATAATTCAGGGAACAGCGCAGAGGAAGAGCGAGTGGGAATGCAGGATGGAGAGGACAATATTTTAGAGGATCTCTGTGCCTGTCACCCACTAAAATCAGCTCACGTTTTCTCATCTCCTTCGAAGGGTGTTAGATCTGGCCCAGTGCCCTGCAGGGGTTGCTGGCTGTGCGCCCCTGCGAGCCTTGGGGAGCGCGGACGCACGCCGGGCTGGCTGTGCACGGAGCAGCTCATAGCGGGGCCATGCCGTGACCGTATGCCACTATAGGTGACAGGTTGCAGGGCCAGACTGTCCTGGAGCTCAGAGAGGTTTTACATTTCTGTAGCTTTGGCCTCTGAGGATGCTGCCCTCCCCCTGCCATTTCTGGAAGGGGAGTGAGAGGAGAAGGGGGTGCTTGGGAGATCCTGCCAGGAATATACCTCAGCTCCGAGCAGGAGGATAAAATCCAGCATTGGTTTGGCTGCTTTTAAGGGTGCAAATTCGATGAGATGAACCTGGGCAAATGCCTACTTCATCTTTATCTCCTCTTCAGGGTTGTTCGTGTAGCAGCCTGAGGGCTTCTGCTACCTGCAAACATTGTATTATCAATTACCCTAATTAGAGGTTGGCACCTGCCTGACACCAAGTATTTTTCATTAATTTTTAACCTTTTTCTTACCAGGCCCTACAGCCAATGCTCACAGAACCTTCCCTCTGAAACACAGCAAAACAGAAAAAAACAAAACGAGGAAAAAAGCAAGCAAGGTTAATGCCAGTTTGATTGGTGGCTGGCTCCAAAGTCTGAAGGTTGTTCCCCATCAGTGCACGCAGAGGGAGGACCTGTGTTTGCATGGGCAGTATTCAGTACGAAGGAGGTGGCCAGGCCCTCGCCTTGTGGCTGTAATCACCGCTGTGCCCCAGTGCCTCGCAGGGCCTTGGCAGGCAGATGTCCCTCCGTCCAGCACGCAGCATCTCACCTGCTTAATATCACCTTCAGCGTGATGTGCAGAATGAGCTAGAAGTAGCGCAGATGAGCAGGTAACCATAAGCTTACATTTGTTTTCCATAAGCATGTAGACAGACAGCTTCAATCATGCCAGTATTTGCAGAGAGTTAAAACAAAAGGGGCAGCAACATTGTCAAAGGAAGCTCATTTTGAAATGGTTAATAATGACAATAAGACTTTCAATTTATCTATAATCTTTTCGGTAACAGTTATCATTGTAGTATCTTGCCACCTCCCACGCATTAATGGGTTTATCTGTAGCAGCCCACTATGAATGGGAAGGATTATCATTTCTCCTGGCAGATGGGGAGGGAAGGCTCCGGGAAGGTATGATCACACATCGCAACCACTGCCAGGCAAGAAGGGAAGACCTGGGAGCCCCGACTCAACAGCACGACTTAAGAGTTTCTCAATGCTTTCCAGGTCAAAGACTGTTTATTCAAAGCACAACAGTTTTGCTGCCTCTCCTCAGCTGCTAACAGGAGTAAAAAATTTCCCCGTGATAAGCTTATATACATGCACAGCGAGGATGTGTTTGTGTTTAGGCGGATGTGTTCGTGAGCGTGTTTGCTTGTGTGTGTATGCGTTTGGAGAGACTGATGAAGATTACTCTGGAGCATTAGGTTGTTTTCTCTGCTCTAGATTGTAATCATATTTTCTGCACTTTCAGAGGCCCCTGACTGTTTATCGTGACCCTCCTGGGGGTTGTGACGTATTGACAGAGAAAACTGATCCGATCTGTGCATCGCATGGGGAAGCTATGTGTAACTGTTCCTAAAGACCATGGCTGAATGGGCTGCTTTAGAGCAGAATTCAGGAGGCATTTTTTAACACTTTCTTGAGATATTTGAGGAGGCTGATACGTTGGCCATGTAGGTTGCAGAGCAAAGTCTAAACCTAAGCTCTAGCATTTTGGGAAGCTGCTTGTATTTGCCATACTGCTGTTGTCTTAGGTACGTATGATGCAGCTCTGGAAAGACATATAGACCTCTGAAAATATCTGTTCAGGAAGAGGTTTTCCACAGAAGCTATAAAACATTCATGACACCTCCATTGTGCTGTAAATCCTTAGCAGGAGTTGATAACAGTGCATGAATTTTTAATGTAACATTTATAAATGGTTATTAAAACTATCCTTAAAGTAAAGTGTCAGTTTATTTTTAATTAACTGTTGGCTATTTAAGCTCCCGATGGCCTCAGGGCAGATCAACAGTCTAACAAGTTAATATTCCGGATTAACCCTTCAGTTGCTGCCTCTTTGCATGAGGAGGATGAAGATGCAGACACAGGTTCAACAACAAGTGATTATTTCTCACTCATTGAAGAGAAATGTCAGAATTTCATGGAATGGGCTTTCTTATGCTTGGTTTAAGAAGTTTTAGAAGATGTGGAGAGACTTACTTCCTGAATATTGAACAGATAGCTAGATAGCAAAGGTGGGTGATTCTTCTTGGAAAAAAAAGAAAGGAAAATATTTGCATGGCACTGGTGAGAAGAAATTTCCATTGCAGTCAATGAGCTTGGATCAAACGTTTCAAACTGCACTGATTGCAATTTCAGGCAACCCGCGTACAAAGAGCAGCAACACTGTGTGATTTGTGAATACAGGTTCAGTTGCAAATGTTGCAGTTGGCTGTGCAATTTAAAATCTGGCATTGTAAAGTGCGTAACTGTTTATTTAGCAAAGTATTCTATTTGGTAGGTTTCATCTTCAGTGAACAATGTGGAAAGTATGAGGAGGAAACTGATGTCAATTTTTAATTAATTCATATTATGTAATTTTTTAACTGACCATTTTATAAGGTTTCAAATTATTCTTCGGCATGCAACATACATTTTGCATTTGTTGTTGTCATTGAAATTAGTCATAGGGTGACAGATTCTACGGATATTATCTTTTCTGTAATTCTTGATATTATCTGTGAGAAGGCTCCTGTGGTTATTCTTTGAAAACGAAGGTCAAGACAATGCATCTCCACAAAGCAGTGTGGTTTCAGTGTTATTAACATCCAAAAAAGGTCCAGTTCATGGCATTTTTGTCACCTAAATGACAATATTTAGCCCAAGTTCGCCACACAGAGACATTTGTGGTGGCAACAGGGGCTGGCACCAGAGGAGGTTACTGTTTGACTGGTGGGGTTTGGGTTATTGTGCTCCAGAATAGCAAAGTCCTGGTGCATTTCTTTGCTTCCTTTTTTTTTGTGCCCAGCTTGGTTAGAGCCAGGGCTCTTGGGGGCAAAGAGCCAAGGTCTTTCTCTAGATGGGAGTTCAGGAAGCTGAACTTTGCATTGCAAGTGTCCCTAGAGTTGACAGCAAAAGGTCGGTGCTTCCAGGCAGCTCTTCAAAGCTTGTTTCTGTTGGATTTATCAAGAACTGCACCTGGGTGATGCCAAGGTTAGGTCCCAAAAGCTGGAGAGCATGGATATCCCGTGCTTTGGCTCAGCTTCCAGTGCGATGAAGCTGGGCTCTCCCTTCATCCCCTGGTTTCTTTGTAAAGCTCATTCTCCGGATCATTATTGCTGTCTCTGTCTTCGCCATCTATCACCACCATCTAATCCCTGCACGTGCCCTATCATGCCTGTTGATTGAAGGCTAAGTCTCCCTGGGCAAATAATTGTTATTTAAAGTTATATTTTATTTTCCTTTCCAGATGTTTTTTGGGTTTTTTTTTCCTCCATTCTCAGATGATCAGCCTGTGCATTGGGAAAGCATGAACTTCAGATCTTCGGAGTGCACAAGGCAACAAGGCATCAAGGCAACAGAGTGACACAAGCAGCAATATCCTTCGGTAAATGCCGTTCAATGCAGCAGAGCTGCTTAGCGATTAAAGGAGTCTTGGAAATGTCATTGCCCTGACCAAATGAGATAATTTGTATCTTCTGTCACTGGAATCAAATCCTCTTTTTTTTTTTGTAATTAACTTGCGACTGTGGGAAGGTGGGAGCAAAGATGGGGGTTGGGAAGGGAATTTCATGCGTAATCCAGCTGCAGTATGGAAATGATGGCTGGGTAATTGTGCTCTCGAAATGAACTTGACTCGATGGTTGGTGTCAGGTTTTGTTAAGTGCCCTGGGCCAATGGAGACTAATTAGGAATGCATTAAATATTAAAGCTCTCTGACACTGGGGCATTGACAGTGACAGAAGAAAAGAAATCCCATAACCTAATCTGCACCCAACAGGAGTAATTTATGTTCCTTTCTTTTAACAAAGAAAAATCCAATTATTTGGCCTGCTGGAAAAAATGTATTTAAAGGAAAAGTTAATTTAGAGGAGGAAAAAATGTGAAAAAATAACACAGATGCTGTCAACACAGCCTGTGAGTGTCAGTTCCCCTGCAGTTTTGGCTTTGTTGATTGTTTTCATTTATGAAGAGGGAGAGTATTTCCCTGTTATGAGGCTGTTGGCTGGATTTGCTGTCCCAGCAGCAGCAGAGGGCAAGAGTGGAAGATTGTGCTTTCCTTCTGCTGTGACTCAGGTCAGCTGGACAGATCAAGGGATGGTCAGCAGGGGATGCTTGTGGCCCTGCAGGGAGGGTTTGGAGCGTTTTATGGCTGTGCATTGAGGATCTGGGGTGCTGGCATGGTACCCCTGCGCTGTAAGGTGAGCACCGCAGTGTGCACGCTGCAATCTGGATGGGCTTATGTAGGGCACTTTTGAGGCGAGGCGTGTACAAAGTTTTCAAAAATTCTAGCAATTAAACTCTCTTCCTGTCTCTCTAACAGAAACCAGCCCTAACAGCTCCACCTCTACCTCCACACTTTGCTGTATCTACCAGTTTCCAGAGCAATTTTGTCTGACCTTTAGTTAAATGTCCTTCTCTACCAGGCAGCTCATTTCTGCTGGTCTGTCTACTTATGCAATCTAATCAAATCCAGGATGGAATATAATCAGCCTCAGCTTGTAACAGCAACTTACACAAATATCCGTCTCACTGGCTGCCGTCCTGTCTATACATCTAGCTAATCTCATCTGTTGGCCTGATCCTGTAACTGGGTTTTTAGCAGTTGCCTGCCATTGGTCTGGCGAGATTTGGAAGACATTGCTGGTCGGATATCCAAACCCTTAGACACTGGGTGGAGTGATGGGGTGGAAAGAGAAGGGTGGCCACAGGTGTGCCAGCGTGTGTCGGCCGAGCTAAGGATGCAGCTGAGCATCCCTCTCTGCAGCATGCAGGGATGCCTATGGCTCCTGTCTACTCTCACATAGACACACATCTGTACACAAACACACCTGGTGCCTTTCTCTATTCTCTTGTCCTCTTTTTTTCCTATTTCCAATGACAACAACAACAACAACAACAACAAAAAGCCCGTTCATTTATGAAATTACTGGAAGACCATTTTCTAAAGGAACTTGGTTGCCATGGGTTACCAGATACTTATCTGCCACCGGTGTTATTTTGCTAACTGCAGCCATTACAGGGAGAGGCTAAAGAAGGAAAGCTGGGATAGAGCTGTGAACATCAAAGCACTACCTGCCTGGGTAGTCTTTGCTGCCATCCACCGAATAACAGGGAGTGTGTTCCCCAGGGGGAGCTGGAAACCAACTTTTCCAGGGTCTGGAGTTTCTTGTGCCGTTGGGCTTCATCAGCAGCGCATCACTGCAGCAGCCAGGGCTTGCAGCAGGCTGGCACTGAATATAAAGTTGGTTTGAAACTTCCTTTGCATTGGGAGCAGGGGGGACTGGGCTAGGGAATAGAAGGCAGGTGGAGTATCTGAGGTGCCCAGAGAAAGAATTTTGGGATTTTTATTCAGATAGTAGGATTACTCTGAAATAGGCAGGGAATATGGGAAGAAAAAACTGCTATACAGACCCATGCTGTTTTGCGACTGTGCTGCACTTTGCATTCGTGTGATGCTTCCAAGCAACACTGGTGAAGAGAGGAGAAAGCTCACCAAGGAGTTTTCTGGGAAGAGTATTCCTCTTTAGAGCAGGAAAAGCACTAAAGAAACCCAGCCTTGGAGGCCTGGGAGAGGAAACAGAGAGAACTCAGACAAAAGCGGAGCATCTGGGGCCTCGTGACAGGCAAACAGTCGATGCACAGATATCTTTCATTTGAGCATCTTCTGATGGTTCCTTACCTGTGCAGACCCATGTCCTCAGGGGATCCCTGGTGCTGAGCTGTGTCCCTTACCTCCCTGCTGCCCTATACGCCCGCAGTACTTCTGGACTTGATCAGCATTACAGAGCTGCCGATTAGCCCCGTTTCCCCTCATTCCTGTTACAAACCTACTCCTTTGCCCCATGTCTTCAATACTGTGGGTCCTCAAATTCCATTTTTCTTCATGGTCTATCCCAGCCCTGGGAACTTCTGAGCCTCCTTGGTCCTGCAGCCCTCCTTACCTGCTGCAATTTCAGCCTCTCCATCAGCACAGAAAGAGTACTTTGCTACTACAACAGTGAGAGAAAAAGAAGCTAAAAACAATACTTTACATTTCAAATAACTCCTGACACATCCCTTGTCTTTTTCTAACAAAATGACAAGTGACTTTATCTTGAAAGAGAAGGCAGCCTCCTAGAGCTGTCTATATTGTCAGAAAAAATAATTTGTAAATTCTCTGACTACCTCTGTCACTGCTTGACTTTTCCATCCTTTTTCATTTCTCCCTCCCGCTAAAGTCGCTTTATGTGCCATTTCCCAAAGTGCTGCACTTACTTTGAATGTTTCCAGCCAAAAGAAAACTCCCTCTCATCTAAAGGTAGGAAGAAAAAAATCCCTGCCCAGAATGAATTAACACACTACTATTTCTATCTCTCTGGTCCCTGCATCTGGATCTTGTATAGGATGTGAATTTTAAAAATAACTAGGTCTCTATGACTTGTTAAAATAATTAAAAAAAAAAAAAGAATGTTAATGAGAGAGAAAGACACATAAAGGCCCTGAAAGGAGGATTTGCTCAATGCAAGAATAACTAAAATATTTACTAACGAGAAGGAGAACAGAAAGTAATTTAAAAGATTTAAAATAGTTGTGTGGGGTTTTTTTTTATTCATGCCTTCTTTTGTTTTCATTACATATTTCAATATTTGCCTACCTTTCCAGCAAAAGATTTACCTCAAGTGCGTACAAATTATCTGGCATTTGGTTAAGGACAATATGTCTAATTATGGCTCTAAAGACCTGAAATATTTTCGACTTAAGCTAAAAGTCAAACTCAAAAAAAATAAAAGAAAGAGTAAAATTAATAATCCTTTTAAAATTCATTCCCATGATCATTGTTGTACAGAACACCTCAATGCAAAAGATTAAAACAAGGAAAATGTGAGAGCAGGGAAGAAAAAGAGAGACAAAAAAATGAATTTCCCACATTACACCCTGATTTTACCCCCACTGAAGACAGGGGAAAACTCTTGTTCAGTTGTCTGGATTTGGGTTATGTCCATCCCACACCCACTGACGTGAGATGCGAAAGCCTGGCAGGAGGAGTGTGGTGGGAAGGCTGCAGCAGCGTGGGACCTCTGGGGCCATCCCGGGGCAGAGGGGGTCAATGTCGGGGTAACCTCACGCCCCCATGCTTCACCCCTTGGGCTCCCCATCACAGAGTCTGCTGCTTGCTGCATCTCTGTCCCCCAGCTTGTGCAAACACCAGTGAGGCTCCCGCTCTACCAGTAAGGATGCAGCCTGGCTGTTGGAGCGTTGGAGCCAAACCCTCCACCCCGTGAACCGATAATGAGGTTCAAACCGTGGTGATAAATAACTATTTACTACTGTACCTCCTAGTCGCTGCTTTTCCTCAACCTGAAGAACTAATGAAACTCAATTGAGCATATTAATTATTTTCCCCTGGGGGTGAGCAGAAGGAAGATAAGTAGCAACATCTCCAGAGGGTTGCCTGCGCTCCAGCAATTCGTCTGCGGTTTAGAGGGCAGAGTGACCCATCCTCAGGAAGATGCGTAGGTTGCAGGTGTGCTAATTTCATGAAGAAGAAAGGCATTGCCAAATAAAGAACAGATGGCTCCAGTCACTAGTTATTTATTTCTATAATTAGTTGCAAGCTGTGATCTCAGACCTTAAAGAAACTGTCAATTTCTATGAAATTCCTTCTCGCGTCGGGCAGGGCAGAAGCGTGCACCGCACTGCACAATGGCAGCTTGCTGGCTGGGACATACCCAGCTGGGGCACATGCTGATTTGGGCTCCTTAAGCAACTGCAGCGTGTTAAAAAATGTTTTAGGCACTTCTTTCTAGCTGGTGGAGCCCATATGAACATCAAGGACAGTTTAGTCTTCTTATGTAGGAAAGCAATGTAAGTCTGAGTTAAATTCAGCTTTGTTATCACCTTGTTTTGCTTTTTGCCCATCACCTTATTTCTCTTCTGGTTATTTCACAGCTTGTCCTCTTCTGATCTCACTGTTTCTTCTTCCTTTTTTTTCTTTTTCACTCTGGCTTCCCTTTTCTTGTGTTACATCTTGTCAGGGCCACACTCAGACCCCTTTTAAGCTGGGGCAACATGATCAAGAGCAGCGAGGACTCACTCTGGCGTAGAGGCCGTAGGAGTCGGACCATGCGCATTTAATGAAGGGTGGGTGCAGGCTATTGCTTGGACAACGTGACGTGTGTTATTACAGTCCCTGCTATCTGGCCTCACTGAACCTGGGTCTGCTAACTGCCAGTCATACCCTCAAGCCTATCTGTTCTCAAAGGTAGGATCAACAGAGCAGGGGGGAATATTCTCTTTCCTTCTGGAAGCATCAGGTAGCATAGGTATTTAGGTATTTTCCAGCCCATCTAAGCATGTCTAGTCTATTTTTTTTTTTTTTTCCAGAAAATAGCTGCTAAGCTGGAATTGTTAGTAAAGGCAGTCCTGCAAGAATCTAGGTAGGTAAATAATTTGTTAGATCTGTTATGAATGGGCTAAAAGCATCTCATGACCATACATTTTAATGACACAGGAAAGTCAATAAATAGCAAGAGTAAAGGAAAATAATTATAGAACAACTTCATCTATGCAAAACTTGCTCTTTTGACTTTAAAAAGGCATGTTCTTTATTTTTGTTTGAATAGCTCCATACAGACAAATACAAGAATGCATTTTTCAGCTATTTAACAACAATAGCAAAACAATCCCAAACCCCAGACAAACCCAGAAACACTCAAACTTAAACCTGAAGAAAATTATCTGCCTCTATGGGAAAGAATCTAATGAAATCCAATCAAATCTCAGCTGGAAGAACACAGAATGGTGGCTTTGAGCATAAATCAGACATGGAATTAATTTTGTACTTTATTACATGCCTTAAAAATAAAAAGAGGGCACCCTACGCCTGGGAGTGCTGAACAGATTGAAATGATGTCCACAGACTGTCGACTCTTAGTTCAGGCAAACAAGACTGGTTCAAAATCAATATGTATCCTACGGGTGATAAAAATGCCCACAAAAGCACTGATGATAGTGAAACCTTTTGTCTTTATCATAGTTCCTAGAGTGGGAAAATGGATATGTGCCATGGGAAATAGGTAAGGGACCAGGTGACAAGATCTATGGAAGATGGGGCTATCTGGGGTCTCCCTGGAGTCACCGAGTGCTATGAAGAAGATGAGAAGCATTTTGCTAGGCACATCTTGAAAATACAGAGTTCTATAGCTCATAGCAATCACTGGAGTGGGTCAGAATTTTTATCCCACTACCATGGACTTCTGATGGAGATGCCAAACCTCTGTAAAGAGAGAGATGGAACTTGGGCACAGTTAAAATTTCATGCTGGTTATCACTAGGCAGATGTGTCTTTTGTTTCTTTTGTTCTTAAATTAAACAGTGATGATCCCTTCTTTATACCTGCTCAAAATTGCTCTAAACATCACTAGTAGGACCCCACTGTCATCAGTATGTGGGAAGAGAGTCCCACCCTAATTCCTGTTTTTGCTGGCACTTCATTTTCTGTCATCATAAAAGGTAGTACAGAGTTAAATTTGGAATTTCTACCCTGGGTTTTTATCAAAGCTTGCAATGAAAACTTTAATTAGACATTTATTACGGACGAGTGAACCTAAAAAAAAAAAAAAAAGTTCCAAAGTGAAAGAACACTTTCTTTTGGGTATTTCCATTGCAATTAGTTCCAATTTTGAAAAATTAAAAACAAAAACAAAAACAAAACCAAAACAAAACAATAACAATGAAACAAAATATTTTGGTTTGATTTAATGAATTTCTTTGGAAATTTTCAGATCAGTTCAGTATTAAACACCTATTTGTCTTTAGTGACGCACTCCTTGCTGCAGTCATAGAAGCATGAGCTTGCTGCAAAAATAGGGATAATAGAATTCCAAAGAGCATATCCAAAAATATCCTGAAGTCCTGTAATGAGCCTGACACACCATGAATCAAAAGTACAAGAGGAATTCTTCTCCAGAGAGCCTAGCTGTTAAAAGAGAATAGGTGTCCAGCTTACAATTTTTTACGAGGTGTCATAAGTAAAATATGTTTAGTATTTTGTTGCATTGTTCTCAAGTAAAACATTTAGAAAATGCAAATATTTAAGCCATGTTTCTATTTTTAATCAGTCTTATTCTGGCCAAAAGTATATATTGCATGTTGATTTTTAAAATAAACAAACAAACTTCAGCAAATGTAAATTTTTCCTTTGAGAAACTGCATTTTCCATTGTGTATTTCCAATTCATCCCAACGGAAAGTGCCTCAATAACTCAATAACACATAAAGAACTGAAGGTAAAGGAAAAGAAGGGAAACCTGAATGCTATTTGGCCAAAGCCCAGAATTAGGCTAGGATTAAAAAGATCGAGCGTGAGGTGATGCAAACCCTCTTAAGTGAGGCCTAATGATTCACAAATGACATGAAATGCATAGGTTGAGTCATTTGTATCCTACATTCAGACAGCAAGGGATTTGAAAAGTGTAGGAAAAGAATTATTGGCCTAATAAGAAAAAGGGCCAAAATCAGTTCTGTTTTACTTAGCATAAATCTGGAGGACCCATGCCGGAGCTAGGCAAAGATCTCATCCCTGGAGGTGACCTGGAGTGAAGGCGGTTGAGCGCAGCCCCCACGGCGGTGGTTGGGTTCTTACGGGATGCGTGGGGTTGAGGACGGGTGTTCTCGTGCACGGTGAGATGGAGACTGTTGGGTACCTGCCTGGGGAGGGAGCAGTGAACCAGTACAGGAGGTGGTTTAAAGGTAAAATCTCTTTTGAGACTGCCGTCGACTTTGGGAGCTTTTAACTGGGCTTTAAGGCATAGATGCATACATTTTGCTCCTGCAAACATCACTGCCATGGGGACCTCTCTGAGCCCCATCCCCAAAAAACCCTCCAAAACACAAAGGGAAAACTGGAAAAGGGAATAGCTGTGATCTCTTCATTTGTAGGCAAGGCACAGAAGCACAAAGATATTATTTACTGGGAATAAAACTTTGCTCTCTGGCTAACACTTGAGAAGGTGAGAGGGACCCTGGTCTGAAGTGGCTTGTCCTGTGCCACAGAGAGAATCTGCTCTTGTGGGATGAAGTGTAAAGGACAAGACCAATATATCACCGATATAATATAACTGCCATCAAGTCGGAGCCCTCCAGATTACTTCAGGCAAGACCTGAAGATGTGACATCGCCCTTGTCACCTGCTTAGTCCAAGAAAGCAGGTGGAGGTAAGACCAAGGTCATCATTTATCTTACCAAGGAAACGCTAAGCTGAGCTACACAAACATCTATCCCCTCGCCCCTCCCCATCTCTCTGCCAGCCTTTGATAGGCAAATCTACAGCACTAAAGCTAATGTGTCAGTGGCCTGGAAGAACACCGTTATCTTCTTATCAGGAGATAAGATGACAACCACAAATACCTTAGCCTGAAAGACTCCTCTGCTATCACCAGGGGTGAATGTCAAAGTGCTTCACAAATAATCTAATTTTGGTGGATAACAGAGGACTTGTATGTGGGAGGTAAAAATCTGAGCTCTGCTCAGTTACGAACAGGACAGAAATTTCTTACATGAATGCAACACTGGTACAGGAAAAACATACAATCTTTTTTTCTCTGCTAGCATATATGATGTAATCGAGACAGGGAGTGAATAGGTTAGCAAATAGGTTCCTATGCAATAGATACTTTAATCATTAATGGAGTATTAGTATTTAAAGTCCTCAAATCTTCCTCTAACATGCAAAATAATCCCTCCTGCCATGGATGGTTTGTTTCACCGAGTAATCCACTCGTCCTCTGCTATAATCACAGCAGGTATAACTTCCACAGGGACTTTTCAGTATCAACATATTTTGGACTGTGATGTCTTTGAACAGAGAATTTTCTTTTTTCTATGTTTCTCCGGGTAAATTGGGGGGGTACTTTTAGAAATACCATGTAATGAGTAACTGTAGTTAGTCACTCCTCCATCCTTCTCTCTCCCTGGAGTATTCAATGTCCTTGTGCCTCTCCCAGACACATTTAAAAGAACAATTTTTCTTATGACAAGTAAAGCAAGAAGTGTGAGTTTGTGTCTGACAGGTTCAGGGAGAAGCTCAAAATGAGGCAATTAGACAAGGAAAGTGCTGATTAGAAGCACCATCACCCATAGCAAGGAAAGAAACAAATTTTAAGTACCAGGAAGGAAAGGGAGATGAGGGTGAAAAACAGATAAAATGAAGCATTTGGTAAAGCAGGAGGTTGTAATAAAAAGTTTGTGACTGACAAGGTCTGATACCAGGCTCTAGAGTTTCTCAAACTTTCTCTGGAGGTAGCTGGGCCTGGTAATCTCTGGAGGCCGAAGGCTGCCCTTCATGGGTTCCTCTACCTTAACAGCTTTTCATTCCCATGCTGGGATTGCCCATCACCAGCCCCTTGGAGAGCTCCCCTCTGTCGACCAGACCAAATATATTTCTGTAGACCTGTCCATCCCTCCCTCTGGCAGGAGTAGTACAACTTCTCTCCTTGCTGGACACCTGCGGTCCGAGCCAGCCAACGATGCCCAGTTTTCTCAGTGGAGATGCTCTTTGGAGGATCATTGGAATGTCAAGAAAGAAAAATGCTTTATGCAAATCCACTCCATGTCTATTTGACTGCCTTGGGTTGGGCAAAAGGAAACCTGTGGTCCTCCTGTCACTGTGGTCATCAACTGCGCTGCAAGAGGTCGTCAAAGAGCGGAGATGAGCCACTGAGAAAAGGCAGACTGCTGGGGCATGCAGACAGTGCTGCTCCAGACATGCTAATTTCAAGGAGGGTTTTTTAAAAGTGTTCTTGCACACCCTGTAATTCACCCTGAGCTGATGAGGCAGGGAGGGAGGGAAGGAAATAACATAGCCCAAACTTTCACTGCATCACTCTTTTTAAAATATATATCCTCCACTTTTGTCTTTCTGGTAATTTTATGCAGCATCAAATAGCTGTAACATGAGCCTGGTGTAACCATTCCAGGGCACGTACAAAGGGCTGTAGACCACACAGATCAGATATATGTATAACTGGATCTGCCTCATAGAGTGGTGACAACAAGCAGTAAAATATTAACAACAACACAGTAATAATAACATTATAAAATGCATTAATCTCTAGGACTGTCACTGCACAGGAGAGTCTGGCTACAGCAGATTTCAGCAAATGCCTGCTCCAAGTGCAGGGGTCCTCTGATCTCCATGTCAAGGAGGTGGCTACAGTGTGGTCTTGGTGACCCATGACAGGGTACTGGGCAAAAGGCACTGGCTCTATGTGTGTCATGTATAAAGCAATACAATATCTAATTTGCTATTCATTGCACAACTTTTCATCCTTTTGCTATGAAATGTTCCCAACCTTTGCTAAGTACTTACGAAGAGTTGAATGCATGCTACCTGGAAGTTGACCATTACGGGGGAACCGAGTGCTTACGGCAAAACACAGGCAGCAAGCAGCAACGTGTGACAGCTGTTTAAGGACACGAAGTGAGAAAGTGCTCTGCCTCTTATGGAATTTAGGTGAATGGACTGTAATTACCCAAATATTTATGGGTTCTCTTTATTGTATGAGTCACTGAGGGCTTGTGAGGGGGCAGACAATTTCCATTTTGTTTAGGGCAGAAATATCCCTAGAGACCAGGCTGATCTATGGAGCTGCCATATCAAACCCTCCTAGGAAAGGAAAAAAAAAAAAGATAATGCATTTATTAGTCAGCTCACATTGGACTGCTCGGTGTAGAAAAGGAAAGAACTCAACTGAAAAATGCTTTTAAAACCACAATTCCATAAGCATCTGTCTCATTTCAAGTGCGGCTGGGGCCTTTCTGTCTCCTGAAAGGGAAGGAGAGGGTGAATTCAAATGATCTGTAGCTCTCAAGTGCTGAAGGGGAAAAAAAGTCATTTCCAAGTAGCACAGTATCCCTGCAGACAGTGACCAGGCACAGATAACCTCCTCCAGGGAGCCACGCTTTCCCCGAACGTTCAAGTCCTTCCCCAAATGAAGCCACAGAATCCTAGAATGACTTACTCTGTCATCCCTCTGCTCTCCCTGAGCCTGGGATCAAAACTGTGAGAAGTAACCAGGAAAGAAACAATCATACTTGGACATCAGGCAAATGGAGAAAGAGGGGAAAAGGAGAACGTGGGTAAGTGATGTTAGTCCCCATCAATCTCCTGTTTGTTGCATTTTAGCTACCAGTCACTCTCCCCATAACTGCCACAATTTCTGCAGGACTCCCCGACACACACAGCAGGTTTGGGGAGCTGTGGTGGATCCCAGCATGGCCAGAGCACGGAGGAGATGGGACACAGGGAGTGGAAATGCTCCTTCCCACGCTGCTATCTGTACGGCATGCACTGGGTGAGAGGTGCAGCCCTCCTGCGCACACTGAGGCTTCGTGGCTCCTGTGTCTGTAAATCTGTGAAAAGGAAGGGAATAAGGGCAAAGAGCCACAGAGAAGGCAGGAGCAGAGACTGCCCTGAAAATTCCTCTTTGTCCTTTGGATCACCACAGCAGCCTAGAGGCTTTGTCCAAAATGGGCAGCACCCAGAGAGGAACAGTCCCTCCTCTGACCTGCTGGTAATGACGGTAGAGGAGGACAGTCCCATTTCACAGAAAAGCTCTTGGTGCATTGCTGGGGGTGTCCTTAAGCGAGTTTGGCTGGAGAGCTGGAGCAGTCTAACCATGGGTGCGACCAAAGCTGGGTACGGGTTCGTTCGCCTGCCCAGGAGCATCCCCAGGCCAATGCCGTGATCAGTCACCACTGCAGTCCCCGACCCTGGCCAGCATCGGGCGGGGGCAGGGGTTGAAGAGGAGGGAATGGGGCAGACCACGGTGCCAGCAGGAGCCTGCCTGTGCGAGGCACGAGGCGTACGGGTCTGGCGTTGTTGAATCTGAGGATCAACATGAGAGGGAAATGGAGAATAAAGAGCAGTAAATGAGCTGGATTAGAGGAGCTGTTTTACATAGCCCTTCATTTAATCCTTTGCTTTCCTTTCATTGTTTAATTGGTTTGGCTCTTGTACTTTTAATGCTGCAGGCAGAGAGAGCCAACCTCCTCCTTTCCTTCCCTTCTCCTGCCTTTCCTTTCCTCTCTTTGCATCTCACTATCTAATCCCATTTCTCTCTTTCTCTCTCTGCTTCTGTCCCTATCCCTTGTGCTCATTCTCTCCTCCAGCTTCTTTCTCTCTCTCTTCAGGCCCCATATTACTCAAGCAGCTTTTGTTAGCGCTGTCAACTGCATCAGCGTGTAAGTGAAATTGTACTGTAAGTGAAGTTAAAAGTATTTCTATGGTGGGATATTTAATCATTTGAATCCTTGATAGGAGCAGCTCTTTTTATTTTCACTAGCTATAAATCCAGGCTCTATCTAATCTCTGATCTCGACGAGGAGAGAATTAACCAACTGAGTGTGTGACTAGAAAGGAGAAGGCTGGAGAGAAGGGACCACTTTATCTGAGTGTGGAGTGGAGCAGCATAGGAATAAGGCAA
>NW_009597947.1:20544-22329 GCF_000690535.1 Cariama cristata | reverse complement strand
AAAAAAAAATTAAAAAAAAATAATCAAGTGGAAACATATTTTTCACCACAAACCCTACATCAGGGATTCTAAACCCAGCAGACCTGTGCTTCTTGAGCTGAACACCCTCCACTCTCACCCAGTCCCAAAAGCTAGGGGAAGCCCCCGGGGCCGGCAGTGCCTGCTCCCTGCTTTACCTGTGGCAGGGATGGGCTGGCCTCTGCCCCCAGTCCTGGAGAAATTTCTTGGGGGAGGAGGGAAAACAAACCATCCCAATTTAACAGAATAAAAAGAACACCTCCCCCTCAAGAAAACCAACCAAAAAAACCCCCCAACCCTACTTATAGGCTTCAGGCATCACAAAGACCACTTATTGCATCTCTTCCTACCCAACGGGTGCAGTACTGATCGGCTCTGTGCAGGACGAGCCCTCCCCTTCCCAAGCACTGGCCTCAATGTCCAGAAGCCAGGCACGGGCAGGGGCTGCGGGCTGACCCGGGGCACCCAGCCGCAGGAAAACAATGCGAAATTTTATACCTGGTTACACCAAAACCAATGCTTGGGAAGTGACTGATCCCTCAGGAAAAGGCTCCCCCGGCTCTGGAGCCCCCCCAGCTCTGCTCTATCCCTTCCCCTCCACCACGCTTGATGCATCCCCAGCAGGGCCCAGCCGTGGGGTCACGGTGTCCCCGGCTGAGTGGGAGATGGAAGAATTCCACTTACTTTGCTTTTTTTCTTTGTTTTTTTTTGGATTGATCGTTTTCTGAAAAACATCAGCACAGCACAGGACAGTACTACCCACCCTAAATGTGTCGCTATATACATTCTACATAAGCTCTATAGCAATCACATGTAAACATCATCATTGTGAGGAAATACTAGGACAGAAAAAGGCAAAGCTACAATGAGGCAATTGCCAATAGCAGATGCTCAGTCTCGGCCAGAGCGACTCGTGTTTGCTAAGGTGGGATGAGAAGTGGGGGGGACCTTGTGGCAGGAGAGATGCTGAACCTCGCTGCTGAGAATGAAATGGCACAAGGACTGTTCCCTGACAGTGATCGTCCCCCACGGCAGATTGGGGACCCGCAGTCCAAACCCCGGAGTGGCCTGTGGGCCTTCGTGCTGCCAGGCTGGTTGTTGTCAGAACCACGGCTTCCCCGAAAGCATGGAGAAATAGCCAGGTAACTGTGCTGGTATCGTTTTTTTGCTCCCGCCAGAGACCAGCTGCACGCTCGGCCCCGCAGCCAAGGGCCGTCTCGGCAGGGCTCAGGCTCTTGGCATCGCATCTTGTGCAATTTCAGAGGCTTTGGTCATACTCCCTGCAAGACGAAATAGTACCCACGCCAGGGAAATGAGAATAAAACCCCTAAATCATGTCGAGGGGAGACCCCAGGAGACTCTAATCTATCTATTGGCAGAGTTAAGGCTATAATATTCTATCTACATAGGATGGCTGAATCCCTAGTGGTCTCTGGGGCCGAAAAACAAATGGAGATGATGGCAATGGCTTGAGGAGCAGCGAGATTCCCACTCCCTCAGAAAAACCGTGCCTCTGGCTGGCTCGTGGTGGGGTTTGCTCCAGTGGTGGGTTCTCTCCTCCTCCCACCTCACCCAGAGATGGAAGGCAAGTTTGCAAGCAAATTTTAGGGGTGTGCTGCTTGAGCATGCCTTAAATCCAGCACTGCCAGGCAGCCCCGAGGGTCCCCGGCCAGAGGCAGAGTGGGCAAGCGTGCCACGGGGCACTGGCGGGCATGGGGGATGGATCCTGGATGCCAACAGGGTGCTGGGGAAGTGTATGGCTTATAG
>NW_009597947.1:20274-20519 GCF_000690535.1 Cariama cristata | reverse complement strand
CCCCTCCGGCCTCCCTGCCTCTCTGGATTGCGGGCTGGCTGCCAGGCAGGGATGACAGAGGGGTCTTCTCGCCCCGCTTGCTTTGCAGGGGGTGGAAGCGAATGGAGAGCAAGCCCCTCAGCCCGGCTGCTCTCCCAGCCGCCCAAGGAGCTGGAGAGAAGCCAGCTCCCTCGCATGGACCCGGAGGCATCCGTCCCCCAGGCTGTGCTGGCAGGACCCCCCAGATCAAGCCTGGCCAGCTCCGG
>NW_009597947.1:19996-20249 GCF_000690535.1 Cariama cristata | reverse complement strand
AGCAGCACTGGCTGGCAGGCATCGCTCCCACAGCCCCCCGCGTAGTGCAGCCTTCTACCACCCCTCTCCTTCACACCTGCAAAGCTGCCTGGCCCCACGGCCGGAATGGCACGGGGCTGGCGTGCCCCACCTCCCGCCGGCTCCATCATGCACCAGGACCGAGCTCAGGACCTGGGTGCTGTGACCCAGGCAGGCTCGGGGCTGGGGCCACGACAGCAAGAAGAATGGCTTTGACAGCAAAGTGGGCGACCCC
>NW_009597947.1:18065-19964 GCF_000690535.1 Cariama cristata | reverse complement strand
GCGGGTGAGGGAGGTGCCTCCTCGGTCGATGGGTGAATGCCGGCTCCGTGACTCTGCTCTGACCTCCCATTTGCTGAGTGGCAAGTGCCTCATTACAGTGCATAGTTAAAAATCAAGGAAGCGGTACAATAAATCTGAATTACAGTACATCTGAGCCATAAATACATTTTTTTAAGTATATACTTTTTTTTCTCTTCTTCTATTAAAAATTAGTTTATAATCCTGATTCTATTCACAATTGACAATTTCATCATCACACACTACGGACAAAAAAATGTTATGGTGTCTCTGCGGCGGGAGCACGGGAAGGGGGGGAGGCCAGGAGGGGAGAGAGGGGTTGGGGGGCTCCTAGGCTCACCCTAAAACAACCAGTCAGAAGCGGGGGGACTAACGTGTGGCAGTGAGACATCAACACCATGGGGACTCACAGACAGAAGCAGCTTTGTTCAATGTAAACATCGATCGGAAGGGACAGCAGTCTCTCTCTCGTGCGTGCGTGCTCTCGCGCTCTCTCTCGCTTTCCATAGACTGAATAATTTCTTTGAAAACGTAAACATATTGGAAGTGCCTTGACTGAGGTATTGAGGTATTCCTCCAAGGTTAAGGCTGTTACCGATGCAGGCTTAGCTGGGCCTCCTGCAGCAAGCTGTCGAAATCCATGGTCTCGTACTTGCTTTTCACCGGAGCTGAGGACTCCTCCGCGCTGCAATCTGGGAACGGCAGAGACACAAGGCAGCCGGGTCAGGGAGCGGGGCACGAATGTGCTTGCTGCCTGGTGGGGAGGGAAACTGAGGCACAGCAGGGCACTGCTCGCTTCCCTGCTACCGGCATGCTGCATCCCAGCACCGCAAAGCCAGCTTGGACGAGGCACTGATGGTGAAAGGGAGCCCCACCACCCGCAGAGGGACGGGGTCCAGCGAGACCCTGGCTAACGCGGTCGCCGAGCGAGGCAGGAGGTCTTGCAGAAGCCCATACAGCACAGAAAGAGTTAATGCGAGCATAGCACATTTCAGTGCCGACATTTTGGCCCAAAAGTGCGTGTGCAGCGTGGTGAATCTGTCCTGCAGAGCAGCAAACCATCCAGATCACCTCTTGGGCTAAGGAGATGTTGCTGACTGCTTTCTTTAAGGACTGGGAAGGGACTTCTCTGCTGGAAAGTGTCCAGCGCTCTGTAGAAACACAGTGGAGACAGGATGGGCTGTGGTCAGCTGAGACTCAGCAGCCCTGGGATGCGATGCTACGTTTTGCAGCCAGCGCACTCCGGGTCCTCAAGCCAGTTGCTTTTGTTCTCTCCCCCCAGTTTCACAAGCCATCTGACTGAGCTAAGAGCAGCTATGTGAGCCATAGGAGAGCCGGTGGGCTTTTCCTGCAGGGTCTAAAGATATTTAGGATCCTTGCATGACTAGGGTTTAATGTGCCATTACAGCTCTGTGCTATGGATGCTTTGGAAAAAGCAGCTCCTGCTTTCTTACCCAAGTCAGCGTATCTGGTCCAGATGAAGTGCCCGAGGCCACCAGAGCTGAGCTGGAACGAAGGTTCATTCCTCTTCCTTAGCGAGGTGCCGTTCTTCAGAGATAAGGCGGCATGCTCTGAATACCGGTAGGTGATGAAGCCATATTTATCCCCCCTGAGCAGCCAGAGAAAGAATTCAAGATGCGATGGGCCCCGCAGCCCCTCTGACGCAGCTCTGCCCAGCACCGCACCCCTGGCCCTCCATCCTGCCGGGCCCTCCATCTCACTGGCCCTTCCCATGCCCTTGAACCTGGGGACACACTGTATCTCCTCATCCAAAGTGCCAGGACCGCAGGCTCGGCTGACCGCAGGGGCTGGCGTGGTACAGAGCACTTCACCCCATCGGCACAACCACATCACTCGCACACGCACAGCTGGATGCAGAGG
>NW_009597947.1:14881-18044 GCF_000690535.1 Cariama cristata | reverse complement strand
ACTGGGGGGGGGGGGTTTCGTGTAGCCGCTGGAGCCTTGGAAAGCAGCTCGCTCCCGACCCACCTGTTAGTCCTGGACAGGACTTGACATTCCACGATTTCACCAAACACTTCGAAGCGTTTCTTCAGTTCGCTGGAGCTCATGCTGCTGGAGAGGTTTCCAATATATACCACCCGGCCTTCCCCCTGGCAAAGCAAGTGACAGGTTTTAGGCTCCGGGACCCTGCACCTCTGCTCTGCCAACGGGCACTGGAAATGTGGGGCCATCGAGGAGCCCCTGCAAGCCAGCACCAGGAATCAGCCTGCAGCGGGGCGATACTGCCACGGGCACAGCCTGACATCTCCAGGGTCTGGCTGTCTCTGCTCCAGCTGACTCACGGGTGTCACCCTCAGCACACCACTGCTGCAGGGGACAGCCATATCCAAGCTGAAGCAGCCACCGCCCCCTTCTTCTCTTAAATTTCTCCTGCATTCTTGCAGCTTTTTCAGCTTCTCCTGCTTAAAATGCCGGGAAATATTCTCAAGAATTTCAAGGGGCAAAATTCAATTGTGTTGCAGGAAAAAATGCCAGAGGGACATGTGTGAGCGTGTGTGTGTGTGTGTGTGTGCGCACAACAGTATGGAGGACCGAGTTATTACCCTGCACACCCACCCTCCACCCAGCTCCTTCCCATGGGCACACGCCGGCTTCCCAGCGCACGAGGCTGCCTCTGTAGCAGGACTGCATCTGTAACGGCTGAGCAGCTTCAGGGATTCCCCAGCTCACCCCGTTAATTGCCCATGCCAACTGCTCTGAAGCACCGGCATAGGATGCTCTGGGCATTTCTGTGCCAAGGACTCCGTGTATTGCCAATCGCCAGCAGCTTCCGCTTCACTTTGGGTTTTTCTCTCCCCCCTCTAACCCCATGTCCTTGTTTAACACTGGCCTCGCACCAAAGGATGCTGCAGCCAGGGCTAATGGGCTTCGCGGCTGCTTTTGTGGAGTGGGAGATGAACTGAGGGCTGGGGATTGCTTTATCCCAGCGCAGGGTCCCCGCTCACTTACGATGGCCTTTTCCCGTCTCTTCTCCAGCTGGCCCCGGTGCCTGCTCCCGCCCTGACACTGCTCGCCGTTCTCACACCTGGGAAGCGAGGGAGAGGAGGTCAGTCCAGGGGGGTGAAGGGGATCCGGCGTGGAAAGCTTCAAACACCAAAGAGAAACTGAGGCACGCGGCATATGCAGCAGTGGGTGGGCAGGCACTCGGGAGCACCGGCAGCCAAGAAGGGATGGGGGTCTGGAAACACTGGAAAGGACACTGGAAAGCCCTTTCTGATAGATGCCGGGGGTGGATCCCAGCCAGCGCTCGCCCCTTCCCAGGCACAGCTCCAGCCCCTGCCCATGCCCCATCACTCCCAGCACCATGGAAACCCCTGGCTGCTTCACCCTGGTGCTTTCTCTGGCCACAGCTGTTTGCAGCAGCTGCTGATGTAGTACCAATTATTTCAATAGTTGTTTTTTTTTCATTAGTTAGCATCTTTACTACTTAGGCCAGCAGAGCAGAAAGAGCCAGGGCTGCCATGCACCGGGGCAAAAATGCAGGGGGCAAGACTGGTCCCAAGTGCCCTCCCCATGGCCCCCCTGTACCTGAAGGTGCGTCTGATTGCGGGTGATCGGGACCGGCAGCACGAAGACCCCGAGCTGGACCTGCTCCGGGAACAGTAATGCAAACTGGTTCTGGAAAGGGGGTTTCTCCGCAGGCACAGCTTGGTGTCGCTGTGCTCTTCCTCCTCCTCCTCTTCCTCCTCCTCCTCCTCCTCCTCCTCCTCCACGGCTCCCCCTCCTCCCCCTCCGCGGGGGAGCCGCTCTCGCTGCAGCTATCTTCAAAGACGGTGTCATACTCAGGGGTCTTGCAGAAGACCATGTCCTCGTCATCGAGAGCACTGTCCAGAAAGCCAAAGTGCTTTGTTAAGCTGGCTCTGATCTCCTGGTCTCTCAGCTGCTTGATGCCATCCTTCCACAGCATCTCGCCGCCCGCCTCCTTGCCACCGTGGCCTGGTAGGTGACAGCCGGGACCCTCCTCTTGTGCTCCATCTCCACCTGGCCCGGGGGTTCCCACGACTTGAGCACCTTCCTCTGCAGGGCGGCCTCGGGCTTCAGCACCTGGCAGTAGTCGTGGTCCCCGAAGGAGCGGGAGAAGGGCCGCTTAAGCATGCCTGGCTGCTCGGGGAGCGCAGGGCGCCCGGCGGCTCGGCTCAGGTGGGCGAAGAGCTCTGTCCTCTCAGGGTGCTTCCTGGGGGCTTTCTGGGAGGCTGCTGTGTCCCCTGCTCCCCCAGGACTGGGGGCTGTCCCGTCCTCCTTCCCTGGCTCCTGGGGGATGTCTGGCTTATACAGGTCCTCTTCGGCGGGCTTATACGGTGGGGGGGGGGGGGGGGGGGTGGAGTGGTGGGCGGCGTGAGACCTGAACCCCCCCCCGAACAAAGGGCAGGAGTCAGCTCTGCCCCCGCCGTCCTGCCCCGTCCCACCCCAGTGCCTGGGCTGCACCAGACATTCCAAGGGCGGTGGCCACTCGGTCCCCGCAGCCTCGTGCATCCAGCAGCACTTGGAGAAGAAGGATACCTGATCCCAGCAGGGACCAGAGGACTCTCCCTTCCCTCCTGACTCATTGCAGGGGCCCCCTGAACAACCCCCTCACCCCAAATGCATCCCCCTGAGCTGCTCGCAGTGCTCTGATGTGGAGGTAGTGCATGCGAAGTCTCCTGTGATGTGGTGTAAAGCAGGGGTCCTGGGCCAGGGGATGAACTACCCTTCCCTGGGCTTGGCTGCAGCTGGTGACTCCAGGCTGAATTTAGAGTAAATTTGTCCCCTCCCAGGGAGGATTTTTGCAAAATTAAAAAATTAAAAGCCTGTCCTACCTGCTGTCCCACACAGCTCCACAGTCAACATTGGCTCAAAGTTTCTCTTCACAAAGGCTGCGTCACTGGAGAAGAGCAGAAAATAAGGAGAGAAAGTGTTTAGGTGAACCACAGTCCCAGAAACCAAAAAGAAGCTGAGAAAACGCTGCTGACAAACGAGCCCTCCCGCCATGGCCAGTGCCTGATGGAGTAACGGGGTGAGCACCATGCCCTCCCCGTCCCAGCCAGAGCTCCAGGGCGCGTTGCCCCTGGCATGCAGAAATGCTCTGCCC
>NW_009597947.1:14551-14854 GCF_000690535.1 Cariama cristata | reverse complement strand
TGCCCTCGGCCCGGAGCTCTCTGAGCTCCTTGCACCCCAGTGATGGCCAGGGCTCCCCGCAGCCCCGCGCCCAGCTGCATGGCTCAGTCTGCTCTGCAAAAGCAGCTTCGTTTGCTCACTGCAGATGCATGCCCAGCCAGACAAACCGAGGCAGCTTTGCAGCCCCAGCGCGGTTCATTTAGCCCCATGCGCACTTACGTGTGTGCCAAGGACAGCGTGAGACACCGGGGTGTTTCTGAAAGGCATGGAGAGAAGCAGGGTTACCAGCGGAGCTGTGCTCCCTCCAGCGCCCGCGGTGCTCGC
>NW_009597947.1:14103-14448 GCF_000690535.1 Cariama cristata | reverse complement strand
TTCGGGCTCTCAAAGCGCCTGTGGATAGCTGCGATTCTGGGGCACCGGTGCAGCTGAACCCCAGTGCCCAGGCACCGGGCGAGCCCACGGGGAAGAGGGACCCAGAGGGATGGGGCAGCCTGGCCCCTGCTGGGTTACTGCTACACCGACTCCTTCATCTTGTTATAAGGATGGGGAAACTGAGGCAGAAGGCCCCCATGGATTGAAACAGCATCCCAAAATCAGAGCAGGCCCCCAACTCCCCATGCACGGAACCCCACAGCCAGATGGCACATGGGTCAAGGCTCGGCTGTGCTGGGGGCTGCTCACAGCTTCGCTGCCAGCCGAGTGCCAGGCGCCTGGCCA
>NW_009597947.1:13866-14087 GCF_000690535.1 Cariama cristata | reverse complement strand
ACAGCACAGGCAGTGCCACAGGCAGTGTGGGCACACCAGGGATGGGCGAGCAGAGTCACAGTCCCCGGCCCCTCTCACCTGCTTGCTCCAGGAGGGCACAGCGCTGGCTCTCAGCCCCATCGCGCACCTCGCCGTCCCCCGGGGAGCCCAGGGACAGGGGCGGGGGCTCCACCGGAGGTGCCGTGCCCCCCACCTCCACATCAGCCGCAGCTTCTTCCGCA
>NW_009597947.1:13417-13664 GCF_000690535.1 Cariama cristata | reverse complement strand
TGCAGCTGCGCCCGGGGTGCCCGCATGTTTCCCGGCATCGTCCTCGAGGCCACCTGGCTCCCGTGGTGCCTCTGCCTCAGCCCTGGGGCTCTGCCGTGGCTCACCCTTCTCTGGTGCCATTTTGGCTCTGGGTGTGCAGGTCCCACAGCCATCCTCCCCATCCTGGGCCAGTGGCACAGGGGAGCGGGAGCCAGGTGGCCGGGCCAGGGCCGCGTACACGGGCTTGCCCAGGCGGTATGGCTCTGTT
>NW_009597947.1:12953-13159 GCF_000690535.1 Cariama cristata | reverse complement strand
CCGAGTGCATCTCCCCCTCACAGGAGAACTGGTTGCCATCCTCCGCCGAGGAGGGGGGGGTCACCAAGTCACCGGAGCTCAGCGAGTCCTCACTGGAGTCACTGTCGTCCTCGTGATGGGCGCAGTCGCCCGGAGACGGGTGGTGGCTGCTGCTGGGGCACTCCTCAGGCCCCCGGGGGGCTTTGGTCTGGGTGCAGGGGGTGGTG
>NW_009597947.1:12650-12939 GCF_000690535.1 Cariama cristata | reverse complement strand
TGCAGCTGCGGCTCTGCGCCTGCGGGATGCTCGCCCTCCTGTCCCGGGGACCCTCCGCCTTCAGAGAGGAGAGAGGAGAAAATCAGCCCCGAGTCCCGCAGCCGTGTCCTGACACAAGTACCAAGCATGGAGGGAGAAGCCCCCTGGGCTGATAGAGCCACCCCACATGCTCGAACCCCCTGGTTCCAGCCCACAGGCATCCTGACCTGCCTGGCGGTGAGCCCCACACCCCAGGGGGTTTCCATCGGGCACGTGGGGCTGGCAGGCCCACCGCCCCCAGCGCTGCCCC
>NW_009597947.1:11044-12608 GCF_000690535.1 Cariama cristata | reverse complement strand
TTCCCAGGCAATGTAATTTGCCAGGCCTAATGCACCACACAGTTATCATTAGCAAAGCAGAAAAATCTTTGATGGCAACTTCTGCTGGGTTTCAGATTAGCTTAAGTGACGGGGTCAGCTCTGCAGCGCTGCCAGCCCATCCCTCCCCGGCCGATGGCTCCTGGTTTGGGCTGTGAGTCAGCGGGGAGCGGGGCGAGGGGTCGGCCAGGGAGCACATGGGGCTTTCAGAAACCAGTGCTCAGGGAAGCTGGGAGAGGCCTGACCCTCTTGGGTCCAAATGAGATCGAGACATTTCTCAGGATGAAGTCTGAAGGTTTTGCTGAGCCCGGACTGCAGCCCTGGTGCAGACAGGGACGGGAATGCCACGCACTGCTCTGCCAGTGGTGACAGTCCCTGCCTGTCCTCAGCCCCTGGCCCAGCTCAGAGGCTGCCCACGCTCCCCGACACCGTCCTTCAGTGACCTCCTTTATGTCGGCTCCAGAGGGCCGTGGATGCTGGACGGGCTGGAGCTCTGCCTGTCGAGGAATTACCTTTGTGCACGGCCGTGTGGGTCGGGACTTAGGGGTCCCCGGGCGCCGGGCGCTCCCATCCCGCTGAGCCTCGCAGCTCGGAGGCACGTGCGATGGAGAGAGGAGCAACTTCTTCAGCTGCAAAGAGAAGCGGCAAGAAAAGGAGTCGGCATCGCAGCGAGGACAAGAGAAAGCATCAGTGGGGCCACAGCCCATCGGCTCACGCCTGCTGCTGAGCACCCGACCCAAAAATGAGGGACGAAAAATAAAAAGGCAGGGAGGCATTTCCCACCTCCCCATGGCTGCGGGGGCAGGTGCCGGACAAGGGGGTCAGGACTGTCTCCACAGCATTCACCCACATCCCCAGGGACCCCCAGGCAGGTCAGGGCGGTGGGAACACAAGGGAATTTACTTCCCAGAGGCATCCCCTCTCCCATCAGACACACAGGAGCTGTCATGGCATCCAAACTTCTCACTCCATCAACTCTGCCCTTAGGTGACAGTGACTTTACATTGGCATGAGTGACGGGTTTGGACAGCTCGCTTGGGTCCCCGTGCAAGGCTCATTTAGCAGAAACATCCAGAGAGGGCCTCGACTCATTAATGAGCTTTCAAGGCGTTTTGCAGATGCAAGCCCCTGTGGGACCTGTTGAGGATCTTCCCCAACACACTCTGCCAAGCCCACGGGAGGTGGGAGTGGGGTTTTCCCTGGGTTACCCACGGTGCCACCACTTCTGATGGCAAGGTCAGCATAACATTTTTTTTCTACTCAAAACCATTTTCGGTTAGGGGGAGAAAAAAACCAAACCCTACACCCAGCAACAACAATGCAAGCCCCTGTGGGACCTGTTGAGGATCTTCCCCAACACACTCTGCCAAGCCCACGGGAGGTGGGAGTGGGGTTTTCCCTGGGTTACCCACGGTGCCACCACTTCTGATGGCAAGGTCAGCATAACATTTTTTTTCTACTCAAAACCATTTTCGGTTAGGGGGAGAAAAAAACCAAACCCTACACCCAGCAACAACATTTCACATTCCACCCATGTCGCACTAAC
>NW_009597947.1:10655-10966 GCF_000690535.1 Cariama cristata | reverse complement strand
GCCGACGGGCACGGAGCCCCAGGGCGGGCGCGGGGGTTTTAAAGGGGTGATAGAAATAGGGGGGTGCCTGGGTCAGGGTCTGCCAGGAAACATCAACCGGGACACCCACAGCTTTAGGTGTGCAGCTCCTGTTAGTGGAAGCAACCAGCACCTTTCCCCCCCCACCCCTGCAACGTATACATCCTATATATACACATACATGTTGTGTGTGATATATACCCCCCCGCGCGGGGCGTGGGCAGTGGAAATGCAGGCTCTCACCACTGGATGTCACTCCTCCCCGCCACAGCCCCGGCTTTTGGGGCGCCCCC
>NW_009597947.1:5476-10263 GCF_000690535.1 Cariama cristata | reverse complement strand
GACTCCCGGGCAGCCCCACATCCGCACGTCAGATTAAAAGCAGGTGTGGGTCTTGCCAAAGCAGCCCCCACCCCTTTGACACCCGCCCCCACCCCTTCATATATATATTTGTATACACGCAGCTTGTTCCCGTGAGGATGGTGATGGAGGTGACAGCAATGATGCAGAACATGTATACGTATACAATACAAGTATATGCTTTGGTATTGACGGTTAAAGAGAGTTTTAAGCCTAGAATGAAAAAATTCAGACCTTTGCTTCCTATCATACCCATGCAGCCGGCTTATCAGGGGCTCATCCAAATCCACCTTAAACAGTAGGAAGTGGGTTCTTACTAGAGACAGCTCATCAAACTCGGGGGCCGGGGGCGGCCCCCCCATGACCGGGGCGGTGGGTTTGGGGGAGGGGGCAGGCGAGGTGTAGGCATGGTTGAGCGTGTCCCCTTCTTCCATAGTTCGGAAGGCAGCCAGGCCCATGTCATCTCCCTGTATATCATCCAATGTCTCGGTGAGGGCTGCCAGCAGCGCTTCGTTCTCACTGTCTATTATCTGAAAGGAGCAGGCAGAGAAGAGAGGGGGAGTTAGACTGGGCAGAGGGACTGGGGGATGCTGGGCAGGGGGGAAGAGGGGCAGGCAGTGCCACACCAGCACCCACACTTCCCAGTGACACCACAGGGGACCTGGGAGAGCTTTTCCCCAGCACAGCACTAGGATGGGATCGGGAGGAGAGAGACCCAACTGGAAAAGGAGCACCAGTCTGTCCCCCTGCATCCCCAACAGGAAAATAATGAATCAGAGCCTCTTCTCTCCCAATACTTGCCTCCACCCCACCATGAGGCAAACAGCAGCAGATAAAGGATCCGTGATTAAAAGGCTGCTTGCCCAAATCCTCCTGACTCTGGCTGCAAGTCCCCCCAGTGCTGGCTATCACCGCGCTACTGAGCGGGGCTGGGAGCAGCATCCAGCCAGGACAGGAGCCTGGGGAGGGGGCAGGCACAGCCCCCCACAGTCTGCAGGGCTGGGGGGACCTGAGAGGGCACGGCTGGTTATTTGCAGCTCTCCTGATGGGGAAGGCAAAGAAAACGTGAAGAGCCGTAAGCTCAGCCGGGGGCTGCCCAGTGGACAAGAGGGCACGGTCCCCTGGGAGGGCACAGGGGAAGCTCGGCCCGGGCTGCAGGGCTGGCCAGATGCCACAGCTCGCAACAAGCAGTATGGGTTTCGTTTTCACTAAAAGCCCCCAAACGCAGGCACCTCCAGCTCGACGGGGGCTCTCCGCCCTCATGCTTGCAGCCGGCTGCACCCAGCGCTCTGCGAGGGACCCTATCGACAGAGCACGGCCCCCAGAACAAGACAGGCCTTATATTACAGCTCTCCTCATCTTTTTTTTTTTTGGTGATCGGCATGATGTGGGGATGCTGATGAGAGATTTGTGAGTGTCTGGGCTGTGCTGGGCCAGGCAGGGCCACGGGCTGCTCCTGCCTCCTCCCTGCCCATTGCCCCGACCTGCCCCCTCGGACCCCTCTTTCCATCTGGGCTTCGCCATGGCTTATGTACCTCGAGCCATCCCAGTACCACACAGCCCCACAAGTCCCCTTCCAGACTGGAAATACAGTGCAAAAGTCCAGAAGAGGAATGGCTGAAGTGAGCCAGGAGTTCCTTCTTTTTGGTTCTGCTCCATCGTATTCTGAATGTAAACCATGTCCAACAAGAAGCAGGCTACCATCAGCTATAAAATTAGCACAGGGGTAAATTCAGGCTCACAAGGAGGACTGTTGACTGCACACAGCCTCCCGTGTTTCTCTCATCTTGTTTGAAAATTAAATATCTTTTGTTCCATGCCCTAACCTTGCTCGGAGTTACTAGAGTAGGCTCCAGGGAAAGGCAGCAGGATGCTCCATTTTTGGCTCCGTTTCTTTTCCTCCTGTTACTGGCACGAGACTGCTGTGCATACAAGTTCAGTGGGATACATTTCATCGTACTCCACTGCTCCTAATGGGCCTGTCTTTTGCATTTCTTTTCTGTTTATCTTTTCCCCAGGAAGTTCAGCGGAAAATATGCATCTCGTGATGCAGGTCCCTCAGCTGGACTGGACCATTTTCAAGCACAGCATCAGCACAGCATAAAAGCTAGAGGGTTGTTATTATGGCCAGGTTAGAAAATATTGGGGCTTTATATTTTTTTTCTCCTTGTTTAAATACAAACCCTTCTCCCTTCCAAAATGTAACCCAGAGCTGGTGACTAGCAAGCACCAGTGGGTCACAACCTCCTTGTGATGGGGTAAGGGCCAGGGTGCTGCTCAGGAGGGCACAGAGGCTCCAGCCGCCAAGGACAGGGCACATCCAGGGCATGGCATGGGATTTGGGAAAGGTGAGCGGGCTGCCCAGCCTGCTCTGTGCCCAGTCCCCAGGCAGCCTCCGCAGTTCCCTGCCTCTAACCTGCCTGTGCTGTGCTTACAACCCTGCCCTCGCAACACAGCTTCGCAAGATGCTCAGCTCTTCTGCAAGGAGAGGCAAAAACAGTGCCGAGGGACAAGGACCAGCCCTGCCTGTGCCCAGGAGCATCCTAAGCCCCGGCACCGCTTTGCACCGTGCGGTCCCAGGTGCCGGCACAGTGATGGGTCCATCCCAGCACAAAGGCGAGGAGAGAAACCAGCAACTCCCTGCCAGAGGGACCCCAGCCCCAAACACAGGGAGCATGCCAAAGCTGGAGAGCCAGGGGAAGGGGCTGCTTTCTGCTGGGAAATGAATATTCCTGCCCCACACCACAGCCCTGAGACCCCCACACTGCCACCCTGGCACACCCTGTCATCCTGGGAATCGAACGGGACGCGCTGCACACCAGCTGTAATTCCCGTTTAATAATACATCCCAGGAGGTTTGGCTCAGCAGCCCTCCTCTGCTCGTCCACCTCTTCATTAGCCTTACTCCGCCTGCCCCATTTAGAGCTGGCGCGCAAATTAATGGAGTACTAATCAACTGGGGAGGAGCTATTAATAGATGCGCGTGTCCCCTCCTTTCTCCCTCCTTCTCCCCCTCCCCTGCCTTCCGCCTACTTCCATCCTACTACTGTGCCAGGAGGATGGGGGTACCTGGAAGAGCTCGGAGTCGTCGGTGCTGTACTGGCTGGAGTCGGTCTCCGAGTGCTCCCCGCACCACTGCAGCTCGCTGAAGCAGCTGGCCGAATCGAAGTCACTGGCATCCAGCTGAGACAAATCAATCTCGGGAAAGTCGGAGTAGAGGTGCTCCTCGCCAGACACCTCATACTGGGGAGAGAAGAGAAAGGGAGTGAGCCCACCGCTACGCCAGAGGGGCAGGCAGGAACAGGCAGCAGCAACCACCTGCGGAGATGGCTGGTCTCCCTGCGTGCTGTCACCTCCGCTCCAGCCCATTACTCAGACCCTCTTCCAAATAAGCTTGGAAAGTGGCTCCAGGAGCAATTACACGGCAGTGCAGACTGCAGAGAGCACCTCTTCGCTGTGGATCTTGCAAATCGGTTTGCACAGCCTGGCGCTGGCACTGTTGGTTACTGAAAAGCACCCAACAACTGCCAACCAAGGCCTGCCTCTCGCGTCCGGTGCCGTTGCAGGTGTCAAAACGGCAGCATTTGCATTGGGAGAGCCTCGTCTCCTCCAGCGAGCAGAAGCTCAGGGCACAGCACAGCCACCTGGACCATGGCAAAGCAGCTGCTGATGCTCTTAGGGGAAACCAAAGCCATTCCTGCCTTTGGTGCCCTAAGGGTGACATCCAGGGTTATCCAGCTGCCCTGGGGATGAGCGATAACGGAGTGAGGCAAGACACTTGGGCACACTCTGGTGTGCAGCCTCACACCTGGTCAGCGTGGCTGCTCCGTAACCCGTCCCCACCCACGCCCCGTGGCCGCTCGGGGACAGTCCCTCTGGGGAAGCTGCACATCCTGCACATTCCAAGGCAATACAGACCCTGGTCCCTGCATCACACATGCAGGATGAGAAAAACGGCATGGAAAGAAATCCATGTCCGAGTGTACAGGGGGCAATGTGAGCTCTAGGAACCGAGCTAAAAATCTCCATTTAACCACAGAAAGAAGCTGGAACCTGCCCCGCTTCTGCCTGGCTCCCAGCCGCTGCCCAGCCACAAAGCCCCGCGGCTGCATCCAGCACCCATGGGAGCCAGAGCTGGCACGGGCACAGCCCTGCCTGCACCGCCACTCACTGCCTGCACCAAGCCCTCGGGCCATGCTTGGTTTTGCCCCTGAAGCCCAGGTTCAAACACAGAGGGGAAAGGTCTGGTGCAACTCCTCCCAGTGTTAGCTGCCTGGGGAGAGTTTTCTGGTGATGAGGGAAGCAAGTTTATTTACAGAGTAAACGGCTTTTGGAGCAGGCAACCATCTGAGCATGTGAGAGAAGGGCAGGAGAACGTGGGGACCTCCCCTCCTGAAGTGCCCTGGAAGGGTCTCCTCTGAGGCTCCACGGGAAGGAAAAGGGATTTCAAATTGAGCTGCAGGAATGGAAAAGGCAGCGTTTCTCTCTTTCTCTTTTTCTTTTTTTTTTTTCAACTGGGATAATCTGGGATTATTGATTTTTGTTCCCATAGGCTGAGGAACCCGTGTGCCATGCTCCCCACTGGGTTTAGGACACTCTTTGCCACACCAAAGGATACTCCTGTGCACACATCCACTCCCATTTTGCATTTCTCACCTGCTTTCCAACCCATCCCATCCCAGGGGTGGTGGAAGAAAGGGTGAGTGGTTTGGAAGATGCAGAAAGGGGGGGGAGAGCAGGCTCATGGCCTGATAGCAAGCCAGTGCCAA
>NW_009597947.1:4699-5335 GCF_000690535.1 Cariama cristata | reverse complement strand
AGTCTGCGTGAGCCCCTGAACCACTCCGGGATCCGCCTACTCCTCGCGGGCCCCCCAAGGCCAGGGGTCTTCAAACCTGTCCTGCAAAAACCTTTGATCCTCAGACGGTCAGAGCGCAGGTAGCAGGTCAAGGGTCCCTGTCCTCATCACTGCCAGCTCTGGGGGACACAGATGTTGCCCTTCCCCTAGCTCTCCCGTCCCCTCTGCTCAGGGGCATCCTGGGTTGCTCTGGGATCAGACGTCCTTTGGCCTTTCAGATGTGTCCCTTACCTGCTGTGGCTTGTCCCTGCTTTCCTGCCACCGCTCTTGTGCCTGCTCCAGAAAAAGTCTTGCAACAACTTTGGCTCCCCCTTCCACCCAAATCTTCCCATGGGAACACAGGCAAAGGCTTTTATTTTTAGAAAAACCATACATACATATATATATACGTGTGTCTCCGTGTGTGCGTGTGTGCATTCAATTAAAAATAGCAAAGCAGTCAAATTCTCCTGCTCCTTTTGATATGCCACAAGGGAAAAGATCCTGGTGCTGAGATCACAAGGAGCAGCTGACACCAGTGCTCGGGATGTCTTTTGATCAACTCCACAGATGTGACATGTCGCCATTGGCAACAGGGCTGGGTAAAAATAAACTCCT
>NW_009597947.1:3206-4680 GCF_000690535.1 Cariama cristata | reverse complement strand
GAGCTGCCCTCTCGGGGTACCCCGAAGGCAGGAGTGCCCCGGCACTGCCACGCTGCGTGCAGCCATCCTGAGGCAGTGGTTGGCAGCGGATGCTCCCAGGTTCCCAGCTAGCACAGGTCAGGAGTGCCCGAAAACTCAGTGTTGCCTGCATCGGTCCCTCTCCTCCTCAGAAAAAGTGGGGAGAGCCTTTGCTCAGGGCAGCCACCCACACAGGCACCCAGCAGGGCATCCCAGCGCGAAGCTGTGGTTCCAGCCAGTCCCCTCATCCTGAGGCAGTGGTTGGCAGCGGATGCTCCCAGGTTCCCAGCTAGCACAGGTCAGGAGTGCCCGAAAACTCAGTGTTGCCTGCATCGGTCCCTCTCCTCCTCAGAAAAAGTGGGGAGAGCCTTTGCTCAGGGCAGCCACCCACACAGGCACCCAGCAGGGCATCCCAGCGCGAAGCTGTGGTTCCAGCCAGTCCCCTCTGCTAGTAAGGGTCATTTAATGGTCCCAGCCACCGAGAACTTGAGTCTCTGGAGGGAACCCATCACGCCCAGCACGACTAGCCCAGCACTGAGCGCTGAGAGCAGAGCCCTTCTGGGCTGGCCACAGGGGTGGGGGACAACCCAGTCACCAGCCTGGGTAGGGGGTGGCAGTGGGGATGGGGAGGCTGCCTGCGGGCACTGGACCTCATCTGCTCTGACTTTCTCTTTTCCCACCCTTTGCACTTCCTGCTGCCTTGGGAGAGGAGTGAACTTTTGTTCTAAATTTACTCAAGAGTTTGTAGGAAGATCAGCCATGGGTTCTTGGTGTGCAGCCAGCAAACACCCATGGAGACATGCTCAAAAATTCAGAGGCATCCTCCAGCCCAGACACCTGGCCCGTGCGCGCTGCAGCGTGGCTGCAACCAGAAAGCTGCCGGCGGTTCATTGTGACTTGTCTGATGAAGCCCTGCTCGAGGGAAGAGGGATGCCCAGGCAGCTACATGAGTGCACCCGTGCCACACACCTACATCCTTTGGGGGAGCAGAAGCCCAAGCCTGGGCATCCCCTCCGGCAGCAGAAGCACCCTGCAGCAACACCACACAGGCAGCTGCACCTGAAAGCCAAGGCTAAAAGGTGGAGGGCATTTAGGGGCACGGCCCCCATTCAGAGGCATCCTCCTTGACTTTCTTTAAAGCATGAACCTACTCTGACCTCAGCCCTCGCAGAAACGCAATCGCAATTACAGGACAACGAGGCAGCTGATACTCGCTTGCGTGTTGCAGGGAGCTTTGCCTCTTTAGAGGCTTTGCTTGCTGGGAGGACACAGCATTAACATTTTTATTCATTTACTGCTGAGCTTGGACAGCCCTTCCCTGCTGTGAGGGGTTTATAACTTCAATCGTGGGAGCAGCAGTTGCCAGCAGAGACCCTCGCACCGAGGGTTTTTGCTCGTTTCGTGCCCCTGCCGAGGCTGGTCGGGCCTGGCAGCAGCTGTGCTGCGCGTGCCCAGG
>NW_009597947.1:1010-2959 GCF_000690535.1 Cariama cristata | reverse complement strand
GGGTGAGGGGGGGCCAGCCCCCCCCGCCAGCCTGTGCTATGCTTTCTCCTGGAAACCCCACGTGAGCAAATCAGTCTGAGAGCTTCTGGTGGCTCCTGGGTCAGCATCCCTTTGTCTCCCAGGGCTGCAAATGGAAGAGCTCCTGGGTGCTCTGAGGACTGCACCCACCAGGGCACTGGCTGCCCCGACTCCCCGTCCCCTTGCAAAGCTCCCGGTCTTTGCCCTTCCCGGGGCAGTGGCAAGGCAGAGTGGGATAAGGAGCTGGCATGGGGGTTAGCTCTATCTCCCTGCCTGATCACGAGGGTGGCTGATGCAGGCAACCGTCTCTAGTGTCCCCAGCAGCTCTGGCATGTGTCCTGGGCTGGGCATGCATCAGAGTGAGGGCAGTCACCGGCTGGAGCCACATGCAAGGATGCCCCATTGAGCACTGATCAGTGCTGGCTCCCGACGTAGTGGGGATGGCAGGTGGGACATTTCCCCTTTCAGGTCTTTCTCCCGCTTTGGAGCAGCGTTAACTCTGGTGCAGGAGCATGTGAGGTCTTATCTCTGCAGAGACATGAGGTTCCTCTCCAAGCCCAACTCTAATTCAAATATTGGATTAACGACAGAGGAAATGCTTTCCTCTTTTTCAGTGTCAACTTGGGCTTCTCAGACTAAACCCCCCTGGTCAGCAGGGCTGGAGAGGCCAGCTGGGGCCAGGCTGCTGGCTCTCAGGGGGCAGTCATACCCAGCGAGCCCACCAAGAGCAGAACCGGGCTCCAAGTGCGTGCAGCCGGCTTGCCAGGGGAGCAGGCAGCGCTGAGCCCTTCTGCCTGCCAGCCTGAAAACAGGCACCTGCCACCCAGCCTTCAGCAGCCTTCAGGCAAATGCTGATGCTTTGGGGTTTTGCCTTCCCTGCGGCAAGCCTGGGAAAGAAGCAAAAGGGTGATGCCGCCTCCAGACACTGTCTTGGAGGAACCGCAGCCCTGCTGCCAGGCAATAGCAACCTAAACCAGGGCAAGCAAGAGAGCTCAGCTGGCTGTTGCCTGTGGTGCTTAACTGGCTCAGAGGGGCTGGGGACGGGGCAGTGACCGTGACGAGGAGACCTGCAGGTCCTCTCCTCTGTCACACTCCCAACAACAGCAAAGGTAGAAATTTCCCTTATCTGCAAAACCCATGGGTCCAGCCTCTTGAAGTTGTGGCCAAGTATTCTTCGGCAAGACTCCGAGTGCACCAGGCAATGGCACATGCATTGTGCTCGTGCTTAGTGAGCCTGCAAAAGTTTCAGCTTCTGAAGTCTGCCGGCCTGAAAGAGCGGCTGGATGGGTGCAGTGCCTTTGCGGGAACTTAATCCTGTTTACGCCTAGGAGGCCAGATTTGCATTGCTGCCTGCATACATGGCCCCAGGATGCTTTGCAATTGCCTTGTCACTCACATGCCACTTTGCTGTACGGAAAAAAGGAAGGAAAGCAGCAGCTCCTCGGAGGGGCCGAAGGAACCGGCCAGAACCAGGCAGCCCACCTCCTCGCCAAAGCGGTGACTCAGCCCCGCACGGAGCCGCCTCCTTCCCCACAGCTGAGTGCTTACCCAAAGCATTAAGGGATAAATATACATCCACAGGCACTGGAGACAGAGACCCAAATTAGCCAGTAGCGTTTAGGCTGGGACCCAAACCAGCAGAAGGTGAGAAATGCCGAGAACACATCCCGCCAGCCCTCCCTTGGCGGCACGGGCAGCGCCAGCTCCCGATGCCTGCGTTCATGGCCGGCTGGGGGGTTTCCCCCTCCTTGCCCTCACCCCAAGCTTGTCTCTAAAAAGGAAAGAAAATCCTTGGGCAGGGGTTTTGGAGAGAGCCGTCTGGGCTTATCAGGGAAATCCGTAATCACAGACTGCTTGAAACAGGGATTACAGCCATGCGGGGAGACGGGCACCACACGGCTGTTTCACCGGGATGAACTCTTCCCGCGGCA
>NW_009597947.1:328-872 GCF_000690535.1 Cariama cristata | reverse complement strand
CAGGCAGCCACTGCAACCCACGCTGGGGCCAAACCCAGTCGTGTCCACCCCCGGCATGCACCCTGCTGTCCCCGCAGCTCCCACCCAGGGGACGCGGTCCCCATGCCGTCAGGCCACCAGCGCCCTGGGGGGGATGAAGCTGGGTGCTGTCAGCCCCTTATCATCCCCAAGGACACACCAGCTCCCTCCCAGGTCTCCCAGCCCACAGGGACCCACATCGGGTGGGCAGCCCCCCTCCAGTATTGGGGAGGAGGGCAGAGGTGGGGATGAAGGAGGAGACAGCTATAAATAAGTGTAAATACAGCAAGGAGGCACCTGGCCAGAGCTGTGAAGGTCACTGGAGCATGTGCCAGCAGATAAGCAACCCCCCTCCCCACTGGCATTTGACAAAATGTCACTGTGAATGAGGGAGAGGTGGTGTCGGGTTGAGTCTTGGCCCATCCGCCCCTCGCCACCCCCTGATATTTATAGCCCGAGAGCCCAAAAGCAGAGGGCAAGCGGTCCCTCGTCGGGAGGCAGCAAAGGCAGAGGGGACCCTGACTGC
>NW_009597947.1:0-294 GCF_000690535.1 Cariama cristata | reverse complement strand
GCAGAGGCAGGGCTGTGCAGCAGCAGGCGGTCACTCCCTCATCCAACTCTCCAGTTTAGGGGGACAAGGAGCCCAGGACTCTCCCAGGCTCCTGGGTCTGCACAGAGGCATGCAGCACCTCACTGTCCTGCTAGGAGCAGGGCATTTCACTCTCTGTGCGCTCTGTTGATTTTTAATTTTTTTTAATTTCTACTAATCTGTTTTAATGATTGAGCCCAGCCAGCAAGAGGGAAAAACAGCACTAGCACTTAAAGCCCGGCAAAATAAATAGTAGGTTGATCCTTTCTTCCACTC
>NW_009597946.1:2752-3769 GCF_000690535.1 Cariama cristata | reverse complement strand
TCGCCAGGCCTCAGGGAGAGAGCAGGGCTAGATGGCAAAGCTCAGCTTTCAGCTGTGCTTAAATTTCCCTTAAAGCAAGGACTGGGTTTAGGTTCGGCACCTCCCAGCCTGGGGAGCTCCCTCATTGCGGCATGGGAAAGGTGGAGCGAAGCTGCGCCGATGGAAGTGAAGGGAGCGGCCCACCCTCCTCATCCTCGCAGCTGCCTCCTGAAAGCTGCAGGACGTGGTGCGGCGCAGGGCAAGCCACAGAGAGGGGGAAGGAAAGAGATGGTCCCCGCTCCTAGCGTCAGTGTCTCCCCAGGGATCCAGGGTCCACTGTAGGAGCTGCTCAGGAAAGGACAGGGAATGCCAAGAAGAACCCACGCAGGGCAAGCCACAGAGAGGGGGAAGGAAAGAGATGGTCCCCGCTCCTAGCGTCAGTGTCTCCCCAGGGATCCAGGGTCCACTGTAGGAGCTGCTCAGGAAAGGACAGGGAATGCCAAGAAGAACCCAGTGCTGGTTGGGTCTTGGCTGGAGGAGCAAGAGGGGCTCCCGCGGCAATGGCGGCGGGCCGGAGCAGCGTCAGTGGCACAGGGCAGGAGGGGACATAAACAGGGACCAGGGGAGTATCCTGGGCAGATGGGTGGGATGTGAAGGACCAGATGGAGGGAAGTTTAAGGAATAGTGTGAAGAAGATACATGGGTGAGGCAGAAGGAGACAAAAGCTGTGGTGGTTGAAGCGATGGGGACAGGGAGAGGCTACGGCAGACACGGTGTCTGGGGCAGGCGGAGGTCTGTGGGGTCAGGCTTAGGTGGAGCAGGGTCTGCAGGGGCTCTGCCCCCGAGCTGAGCCTGACGGCAGCTGGACAAACTCTGTGTGCCCGCAGGAAATCGGAGACCCTGGAGGCCTTCCAGGCCCTGGAGGAGGGCCGCGTGGACCGGCTCGATGGCAAGACCCCCGTGCCGCCCAGCAAAGGCCGCCTAGTTCGGAGGCAGTCCAGCCCCAGCCTGCCCAGGGAGGTGAGGCTTGGCTGCATG
>NW_009597946.1:2342-2742 GCF_000690535.1 Cariama cristata | reverse complement strand
CCACATTTTTTTTGATTTCTGCCATGTGCTTCTCTCTTCCATTCCCCTGCTCCCCTTTCTCTCTATTCCCAGCCCTCCCACTGCCATGGACTGGAACTCTTGGCTCTTAAATGGCAGCAGCCCTTTCACCCTTTGGGTGCAAGAGGCTTCTCCAGTACGGGCTGGCTCCGTGCATGGGGATGCAATTGCTGTCTAGGGAACTATTTAACCAACCGTCTCCCAGCCCTAGTCCTGTCTTGTTCCCGCTCTACCAGCATTTATTTTTTTTTAAGGGGACACTCCACTCTCTCTTCCCCATGTCCCTAGGGTCAGCGGCTCTCCTGGCACCTCGAGCAGCGCAGCAGAGACCCCAAGGAGCGCCTGCGTTCCCCCAGCCCAGCCCGGCACCCCGAGACGGTCA
>NW_009597946.1:0-2132 GCF_000690535.1 Cariama cristata | reverse complement strand
GGGCAAGCCCCGGAGAGGAGGAGCCAAGGGGACTCCCTGCATCCCATGGGCCTTGGGAAGGGCTTGGATAACAGCGGGCTGAGCCGGGCAGGGCCACCGCTGCGGTCCCTTAGTCCTGGGAGACGTATGGAAAGCACGCGGAGAAGCCAAAAGGAGATCTCCCCTCCTGGCCTGGGGCGGGGGGCAGAGAGGCAACGGGCAAAGCCGGGGGAGCCGCTGCACCTCGGTGGGCCCAGGAAGCCATCCGAATGCGGCTGGCAGAGCCTCCGGGAAAAGCTGCCGCCCTCTCACCCCGGGAAGGGCACCAGTAGTGACTGGAAAGGCCGAGGCAAGCCCCAGTGCCCCACGAGCCCAACACGACCACTGGAGCAGGACTGGAGGGGTCGGAGGGATGCCCACCAAGTGCAGGTGTGGGAGAAGGACTGGAAGCACCAAGAGAAGCCTGTGTGCCATGCAGACTTGATGCGTCAGCTGGAAAGGGATTGGAAAAGCCCTGCTAGATGTCTGGATGTAGGACTACGGCCGGATGATAGCTGGAAAAGGCCTGAGAGTCCAGCAGAGCGGCTGGAGGATGACTGGAAAGGTCCTGAGCACACCCCAGACACAAACAACCCAGAGAAGCCATTGGAAAGCAACTGGGGGAACAAGAGGCTTCTCATTTACCATGTGAGTAGGGCAGGAGCCAGAGGCGATGGGCACCCCACCAAGCCTAAAACTGGCAAGCACAGAGTAGGGGGGTCCCCTGGGTTGCAATTCTGCACTCCCCTGCTTCTGCCAGCCTGGCACTGGGTGGAGGGAGGATGCATCTCCCAATGGCCAGCCCCAGGAGGTGGATGCTCGGATCTGGGAAACTGAGGTGAGGACTAAACCCTCATGGTTTCAGCTCCTGCTTTCTGTCCCTGCAGCCCCAGCTGGGTGGAGGTGACTTCCCACGACAAAGCAGCACTGGCTCCTTGGGAAGCCCGCAGCCACGTTCGAATGCCAGTGAGAAACGCAACAAGGTAAGGGCCAAGCCCTGGGAGTGGTGAGGAAGAGGGGCTGCCCGTCCCTGGAGGTCACTGCGGGCAGCCCCTGGGTCTCCAGCACTTGATCCGAGCAGGTTCAGCGTTGTGCTGCCTTCCCGTGACCTCCTGGGCACCACGCTCACTAACTCCGCCTTCCTTTTGTCCTTCGCCCAATTCTCAGGTGGGGAAACTGAGGCACAGAGCCTTTTTTTAAAGCCAGAGAGGGGTAAGCAGTAGACCTGGAACTACAATCTCAGCATAGCTGCTTTCCTTCCCTTTATTATTGCCCGGTGCTACAATGGCACTGAGGGTTTTATGGGGATGAAGTGGGCTTTAGTGGCATGAAAGAAGATATGGTCAGTGGTGTTAGCATTCCTGAGATACCAAAAATGGCAAAGAGTGGCTTTGGAGGGCTGCAGAAAGTGTTCTGGGAGCCCTTGTAGCTGGCAGCTGTGCCCGAGTCTCTGCCTCCGACTCCCTCCTTGTGCGTCAGTCATCTTGGCCAGGTTGTCCCCTGCTAGGACCTGGCTTTGTGCTTTATCCAAGGACAAACTGCAGCCAGGCAGGAGGTTCCCAAAGCTCTCTGAAACTCGAAACGGGTAACATGCCTTCCCTCACTTCCCTGCCCCAGGCCAGAGAGGAGCCCAAACCCTTGAGCTCTCCCTCCACAACTGAGGCTGTTTCACCCCACCTGTTCCAGGTTTCTTCAGCACTGAGCTCTGGGCCTTTGCCTTGCGGTGAGAAGCATCGCCTCGGTGTAATTGCACAGTGAAGCCTGGCATTTCATGATGTGCAGCCCCCTGTCCCTTTTCCCTTGGGACCCTCTTTAGCAATTCCCCTTCCCGATGCCAGCTGGCCCCCCTGGACCTGCTACCACCTCTGCCAAGCTTGCAAATTGCTGCTTTAGGGGTTCATTTGGGAGGGGCAGGGGGAAAAAACCGAGCTAAGGTGAGGACCCCGCTGTGTGCACACACACACACACACAGAGGACGGGGCTGCTGAAGATCCCTGCCTGTAGAAAATCTCTGCCTGAAAGAAAAACCTGCCTGGATAAGGGCTAGGCTCCCGGTGCATCCCTTCCTTTGAGTCGTTAGGCATCGGGATGGGCTCCCCAGGGAGGTGGTGGAG